>NC_035443.2:133345117-133568619 GCF_002127325.2 Helianthus annuus | reverse complement strand
TTTTCGAACTGCTTATAAAACCACTATAGGCACAACCCCATATAAACTTGTCTATGGAAAAAGTTGTCACTTGCCAGTAGAAATAGCTCACAAAGCCTACTGGGCAATAAAAAACGTGAACTTAGGTTTAGAAAATGCCGGTAAAAATCGATTTTGTCAAATAAATGAACTAGACTAGCTAAGGAATTATGCATATTCTAACTCCGAAATTTATAAAGAAAGAATGAAAAATTTACACGATAAATATATTAGATCTAATGAATTTCGGGTAGGAGATCAAGTTCTACTGTTTAATTCACGACTTCGATTATTTCCTGGTAAGCTAAAATCTAGGTGGTCAGGACCTTTTTCCGTCACCCATGTTTTTCCACACGGTGCAGTAGAAATTAAAACTCGAAATGGGATACCATTTAAAGTCAATGGCCAACGGCTAAAACTCTACCGAGGATCCATTGAGGATGAGGAAGAGGAGATCTCACTTCAAACGGTTAACGAATAAACTCATACCCGACATGTTACAGGTAAGTGTACGTTTCAAAACCGGTAAGTCTTCTAGCCATTTTTGGAAATAAGGGGCATGCACACGAGCACATCGAAAAAAAATTTTCAAAAACTTTGCTCGACACGGGGCCGTGTCGAGGCAACTGTCGGGATAAAACCCTCTTTTCCTATCAGTTACATCATTCCACACGCCCCGTATAGCCGAAAAGGCTCTGGTTCCAGGCGATTTTCCGCAGTTTTCCGACGTCACTACCAAATTTAACAACATCAAGGTATGATTCTATCATCATTAGTAGTTAGATTAGTTACTTGCATGTAGTTAAAACATCAAAAGTTGGGGAAAAATCTAGGGTTCTTCATGTTCATCCGGATCGAACTCAAAATTTTTGATGAAATCTGTTAGTAGTAGTTTAGATTAGTATAGTAGGAAGTAAATAAACATGTATTGTTGATAGATTCGTTTGATTTCCAACTAAAACCCCAAACCCTTGTTCTTGAACCGAAAAACACGAAATTGAAAGGGTAAACGGTTTGTTTTGGGAAAAACGACACTTAGGGTTTCATTTTCGGGGGAAACCGCTACTATTGGGCTAAAAAATTTTCAGGTTTTCGAAACCGGGACGAAAAATGAATTTTTTGGGTTACAGACGCCTGGACATGGGGCCGTGTCCGCTGAACACGGGGCCGTGTCCAGCCCACTGTTTGCAGTTTCATTACAATTATCCTTGTTTCGTACTAACTTTTGATGTATTCTTTCAGATGTCAAAATTCACGAGGTTCAACGCAAGCGAACTTGACGCTAGGGCACGGTACGAGATACTACAAACAAGACCGGAGGAGTACCCTAGGCGGGCATGTACCGACTTGTTAACCATGGTGAATCAACTTGACCAATTCAACAACATCGTGAGAGGTCCACTGGCAGTTGCATTGAACACCCGGCTTAGGTCGGTGCATCAATGCACAATGGAGTTTTACAGTACTTTCATTTTCAACTCAAGGTGTGAACCGTTTGACCATGAGGCGGTCACATTCCGATGTGGAGGGACCACGTTCACAACCTCCATGGCACAGTTTGGATCTATCATAGGGTTATATAGTGAAGAGGAATCGGGGAATGAAGAGAATACTGGAGGGTTACGAGACTTGGATGCAACTGAACGTCAAGCCGCATGGGCTCAGATCGGTGAAGGAATCTACAACCCTAGCAGCACCAAGAGTACCAAACTGAGGGACCCGCTTTACCGCTACATTCACAGGCTCCTCACCTACTCGCTGAACCAGCGTCACGACAGTAGTGGCGTTGTAGGGTTGAAAGATTTGGTTGTCCTTCACTGCATCCACAACCAGAAGCCTCTCGATGTTCCTTATCTCCTGTTACGAAACATGCACCTAAATCGCCTTGCTCACGCTCCTACACCCATCTTCTTCGGGGGATGGGTGTACCGTCTGTTCAAGCATTTCACGAATATCCCAAGGTCCTTTGAAAGGAGTCCATGGTCGGGACGAGTTGACTACCACATTTGCCGAGCCATGAACTTACTTTATGAGGCAGAAGACGGGACGGTGAGCTTTCAAAGGACACAAGGCTATGCATGGAACCCGCAGGAGGCTCTAGTTCTTCATGCACCACCTCCCCATTATCGGTACCAACCCCAGGGCGATCCGGGTCAATCCTCCTCTCAAGGAGGCGGTTTTCCTAACTTTCAAAGTTTACATGATCTTTTGCAGGAAAACCTCATGTGCACCAGGAACACCTACAATCTCGCCAACAACACATACCACCGGGTTGGAGCTATCGAGCGCAACATTAACGATATACAAGATGATATCGGTAGCATCCGGGAGTACATGGCGAGGCATGGGGGTGGAGGTGATGGTAGCGATGAAGACATGGAGTAGGAGGCTTGAAGGAACAAGGGGCAGGTTGGTGATAAGCCCACAGGTTTAAGTACCCTTCTCTATCGAACAATTTACGGCCTGCGTGCTGCTTGTTGAACAATTTACTTTCTTTAACTACTTCTTTTATCTTTGTTTTATTTTTACTTTATGCGTGGAGACAATTAACGTTGGTAATTTAGGATGGTTTATGTTTGTTTGGTTTGGTATTGAGTGATTAAAACAGGTGCAATACAAGGGTTAGAGTGCTAAACATTAGCACTTGCAACCCCAAAATGGAGAAACCGGGAGACAAAACTTGTTTTTCAGGCTCACAGACTGTCCACACGGGGACGTGTCCAGCCGACACGCCCCCGTGTTCATCTCCCAGACCTGCTGTTTGTTTACTGACCTGCAATTATTTGCCAGACACGAGGTCGTGTCCAACCGACACGCCCCCGTGTTCATCTTCTGTAAGTTTTCATTACTGGCAGTTCGCCACGGGGCCGTGTCCAATGGACACGGGGCCGTGTCCAATGGACACGGGGCCGTGTCCAGGATGCCAGTAACATAAATCTTTGCTTTTTAACCTACTTTTACACATTCTAATCAACCAAAAACCTTATTTTTGGACACATTGAGGACAATGTGTAATTTAAGTGTGGGGGGGATGCTAAAACCTTGAATTTTGCAAATCCTAAATACAAGCCTTACACAAAACTCTATTGGAACCGCTAAACACCCCAATTTTTTTCAAAAACTTTTTCATTTATTTTTTTTATCAATTACTTGTCTTAGTTTAAGTTGGGAATAACAAGTTCTAAAAGGGTTATATTTTTACAAATTTACAACCGATAGCGTCGTGATAACAAAGAACCAACATAAGAAAATTACGAAACGGCATAACAAATCTAGTTAAAAATTCGATTATATATACTTGATCACATTAAAAACCCATTCCCACAAAAGTGAGTTTTGAGCCTTTATTGAGCATAAAAATATACATATTTAGACTAAATGCTCATTTGTCGTTTCTTGTGTGAATAGCCGCTTGGTTCTTACAACTCTAGAACTTGCCACAACGATACATTCCCAGTCCTTACCAACTTAAACCCAAGTAAGTAAGTGATGGAGGCATTAGGATTAACCATATTTTTCTTTCTAAACCATTATTTTTCAATTTTTTTTACCACCTACCCAAAATCCCCCTAGATAGCCCCTTTGAGCCTAAACCTTTCATTTCATTACCCCAAAACCCTTTTTACCCACCAAAAAAAAAAAAAAACCTTTTCATTTTTCACCCTTTATTTTAGTAACAAGCTCGGTTTTTCGTAAACTCGCCTTTTTATGTGATGAAAAAAAAAATTTGATGAAGTCAAAAACAAACAAAAGCTATATAAAAGCTTGTTTGGAGAAATACTTCAAAATAAAAAGTCACTAAAAACAAGGTATGTCACGAAAACCGACGCTTTTTACGATTTTCGCCCTTTTACTAACTACTAACCCAAACCACCCACCTTTAACCCAAGCCTAACCCTTCACCCAAAAAGTCCTCTTGATATTTACAAACGTAAAAAGTTAAAAAGGAGGAGGATTGATTGCTTGGCAAGCCTATGGAAGGCGTAAGCTCCATGCCGCTCTCGAGTGATTCACTAAAAATTACGCCTTCGGCCGAGTGTTGAGTGATCTCCCGTAAGGTATGTGAACTTGTATATAAATGGAATTTTAATAAGGCATGCTATGCCCGAATAAGTAATTTATCTTATGAAACGTTCAAAATAAATCATAACGAATAGGATTGTAAATAAATAAAAATAAAACTTACAAAGACCTTGGATTCCCGACACTCTAGGACAAGCTAAAAACTTTCTCTTCTACCTATTCCATTTGGGAGTGTAAGCCACATTTAAAGAGTTTTGCTTGAGGACAAGCAAAAGTTCAAGTGTGGGGGTATTTGATGTGTGTAAAATGCAACATATAAATCACATCAATTAAGGCATAAAACTAACCCTTTTTAAGTACTAATGTTGGAAAAAGAGTGTTTTTGTCTTTCTTTTGTATTTTCAGGATGAAATGAGCTCAAAATCACAAAAGAAGCAAAAAGACAACTAATTCTAGCATAAATACAAGAAAAGGAATAAAAGTAGACTGCCCGGACCCTCAACGGCACCTCCCAAGGCAAAGAAGAGAAAACAGAAGACTGAACACGCCCCGTGTCCAGCGAACACGGGGCCGTGCCCAAGAAGCAGCAGAAAAGACAAACCAGAGGAAGCTTCCATTGCCCACCACGGGGCCGTGTCCAGCGGGCACGGGGGCGTGGTGAAAGTACAGCAGGCGCATTAATTGTAATTGCGAATTACAATTAATGAAGAGAGAGAATGTCAGACGGGCACGGGGGCGTGTCCAGCGGACACGGGGCCGTGCCCAGCCTTCTGTTCAGCCTATAAATAGGGGTGCTTGGTTTCATTCCATCTCATCCCTTGGCACACCACCTCTCTCACACTCCATCCACCACCCACCACCACCATAACACCATCATCCACCACCATCATCCATTGTCCATCGTAGAGTGTGTGAGTCGTCTCGGGATCCAAGATTGATCGTAAGAGTTCTTGACAATCAAGGCCATGTTTGCCTAAGTCTCTTACATCACTTGGTAAAGACAAGTGTTTAGTATAATACTTTTTATTTTTAATCTTTTGCACTTTTTATTTGGTTTTGTATTAATGACTTATATAACTAGTTACTTATGTTGAAGGTGATCTTTCCTTATCGTTTGTCCATGGTGTCTTGGCATTATTTTACTGTCTATATAAAATAAAAGATTTTCACCATTCATATCTCTACGGTCTATATGGAGGTATGTTGGCTACCTGGTCGGGGGTTAAGGGAACGGTTTGGTAAGGGTCTTGCCCTTGTTCAGCGTGTAGAGGTCCTGCTTGGGACCTGGGTCAAATTTAGTAGGATCTCCTTCAATGCCCATAGGTATTGGATGGAGGGGATCCAAACTCTTTGACCCCCTCATAAGTTAACTACTATTAATACTATAACCCGGCTATTTAGGACTGTATCCCTGCTGACTCAGACTACTTAGCCGAGGGTAACGTCACCGCCAAAAGCGGGGCCTACCACAATTTGCATTAATAACTTAATTCATTATCTTTCAATAATCCGACCCTTTAGGATTGTATCCTTGCTGACTCAAACTACTGGGTTGAGGGTAACGTCGCCTTCAAAAGAAGGGCCTACTACAATAACTAAGATAATCTCTTAAACAAGTGCAAAAGTGCGAAAATAATCAAAGGTTATACTAACACACGAGTCGGATCCAAGTGATTCATCTTGTCTATATGTTTTTATTTTATCTTATTTTTCAGCATTTAGTTAGTTTTTATTTTTCTTAGTTTAAAACATTTTTTCACTTTTTGATTTGATTAGACGTTGAGGATAAACCGGTATTAAAATCTCTTGTGTCCTTGGACGACCTCGGTATCTTACCAACACTATACTACGTCCACGATGGGTGCACTTGCCCATATGTGTGTTTAGTGTTAGTAAATATCGTGTTTTATAAATTTAAAACTTGGCTAAAAGTGTAAAAAAAGGGGCTTAAATATACACCTAAAATATATACACGCTAGCACGCATCAGCGTTCAGATGGGTGTTCAGGCAATACTCGATAGCATCGAGATTCGTAAGGGTTCAGTGAGAAGTGAAAAGGTCATGTTCGAGTAGGAGACAATCACTGCTATAACTCCTATAGACTGTTGTGTTTCACATCGATCAAATAACAGAACGGAACCCCTTTTTCACTTGTTAAGCCTCACTGGGACTCGCATGCACCCCACGTTATTATTATGTGTGCACCCACAATAATATTGCGATTTGCATGCTTATCTCAGTTCCTCCCAACTCATGTCAAATGGTTCCTCAAACTCGAATGCCAAACAGAGGTTATCAAAACGATAAGGTCACAAGAATCTAAGGACTATGTCATGCTATCAACGCATCATAATGTAAGAAAACAATTCATGTAATCACGCTATAGTGACGAGTGTGTGTTTGTACGATACATCATAAAAAAATGTACATTAGTCATGCAAGGTATACAACAGGTGAAAAGACGAACCTTGAAATCTGGAGCTGAGTGTCATGGTCGTATCCTCGTTTTCAGAACTGTTCGGTTATAGTCTGGTTTTATAAAAACGTTTTAAAAACAAGTTCACTATAACCAGTGGCTCTGATACCAAACTGTCACACCCCCAAAATACCACATGCGGAAACACCATGGGACGTGTGACGTACCAGGATCTAGCCACCAATCACATTGACTCATAAATATATTTAAATAAAACTTTCATTCATTAACATAAAGTGTTACAAAACGTTACATATAATTCATTGTATACAGTGGAAGCATAACTCATTTGTTAAGTGTTTTAGAAACCACATGTACAAAAACCATTAGACTTGTATCGCAATTCCATGTATCTCGACCCATGACCACTCTAGCCTTCCAGACAGCAAGTTCCAACGATATAATCCTATAGACTTGTAAACGCTGGTGAGTTCAAAGTTTGTTAACGTGTTTAGTTACCAGTTATCAGATTAAAACGTTTCATAGATTCGATGTTGTTAATCACACGTTTACCGCCGATGCTCCAGATTATTTGCCCGATACTCCAATGCCTCTATCATAGCAATGGTCAAGATTGGGGTCATTAGTTCACTCTCGTCCTCCCCGGTACGGTGTGAGGGTGCCAAACCTAGATAGCGCTACTAACTAATACCCCGTTGCCTCCCTGGCAACAATCGGTAGAAGGGACTTGAGTGATAGATATATGTGTATTTACCAACAACCCAGGTTTAACATTCCAGTCAAGCCCATTTACCCAACATCCCTCCCTGGAACGTTTACCAGATGTCCCTCCCTGGGATGCATGCTTGGAAAAAGAGCAGTGAACTCACCTTAGGTTTGCTCGGTATGTTACGTTACATTACTCATTCCCAGTTGATCAACCAAACCCTATCGTGGTTACCAATCAACATCAGTCACATAGTCACAAGTCACGTATTTATATACAGTGAGTCACGTAGCACATAGTAAGTGTTTAGTTTTCATACGCATTTACATCACAAATCATGTTCCCAATAGTAGTCACTGATGACACCAGTTTCATAATAATCGATTCACGTGTTGTCACATATTGCATTTGGTTAAGATCATAGTATAACACATATCAAGTACTCAGTTTCCAAACAAGTCTACATCCTGTGTTCATGATACATAACAATGTTTTACAGATAAGTTGACTACCTACAACAGTTAAGTCAAGACTCTCATTTCTGGTTATCATTATCATCATTCAACAGACTAAGTTTCACAAACACCAGTGTACAATCATCATAAACAACCCTACTGTTCAGCTCATTACTTACACGACGAAACACCCTATGTTTCGTCGAGATGAGGGGTAACGAAACACCTAGTGTTTCGTCGAGGATATGGGTGACGAAAGACCCATGATTCATCAACAGGGATTTAGTCGACATTAATTGTTTATCAATAGTTTTTCGTCGCTAACCCTAACAGTTAACAATTCAATACCAAATTCAATCAGCCTAATCATGTTCATCGACATTCAACTTTTCTACCCACCCAATTTATCAATTCATCAAAATAACATCAGATTTTATGCAATCATTAACATTATGTGACCCTAGTTAATTAACAACCTTCTACCGAGTCCATCAATATCAATTTGGAGCATGAGTTCATATACACATCAACACAAATCAACATACTTGTTATCATGAACCCTAGTTATTCACTAGCAATAATCATCATAAATTAACATCGATTCCAGCATGTAACACATATCATTGAGTTTACTTACAACCAAGCCTAGATCAATTACACAGTTTATTACGATCACATATTACAAAGATTAATTTAACCATATTCACGAAATCACTATCACCAAGTTATGTCTTACCAAAGAAAACTAATCGCATCAAAGATCAATCATACCAGTTATGTCGACGTGGAAGAGATGGATGGCTTCACAAATAGGAGAGGTTACGAAGGAGAGACTACCGTCGAGAGAAGTCTAGGGTTTTTAGTTTCCAGCAGACGGTTATCTTATCACAAGTTTATGTTTTAAAAGGTGACATGTTGGGCCGCAACTACATGGGTCGAAGGCCCTTATGGCGAAAAACCCCCATATCAAGAAGATGTGTTTCGTCGAGATTGCAGGTGACGAAACTCCATATTTCATCCGGTTAGTGGGCCATTCTTCGTCGAGCCCATATACTACATGTTTCGTCGAAGCCCATATGCTATATGCTTCCATTACACATATGCATTAAGTGATACTAAACTATACTTAGTCAATCAATTACACATAACATCACCTAGACCAATTGTAATCCCGAGGATTATAAACAAGTGGTTAGCAGAAAAGGACCTTGAAATCTCGAGTTGTCACACATTTCATACAAATTCATTTTTACTTGGTTACTTATTTAACCATGCATTTTCTTTTCTTATCATCTGATTTTCACTTAGATTTTCATACGATTTTATAAAAGAAAACATTTTTACAAGGTTCATGACTACTTTTGTTAAACATCTCTTTTAACTACAAGTCATGAATTGTTCATCAACAAAACCTATGTATCTCACAGGCATTTTTATGCTGACGTACCTATTTTCACATGTGTTTCAGGAGCTAATGTTTGAGGTTGATCATGCTACACTTAGGCGGACTCGGGCCTTAGTGACTTAAAAGACAGTTTAATTATATTATGTTTTCGTTAATTCCAAGACAATTTAAAAGCTATACTTAATAAAACAAAACTTTAATTACCATGGTTGTGAAACAATAATTCTGTCGCTCCACTTCCCGACGTTTCCGCCGCGGTTTGTTGTTTTACGCAGTCGGGGTGTGACAGTGGAATCTTTGACAACCACAAGTGGGCTTTCTTGTTGAAAGCCTTCAATTCGTCTATATCAAGTAAAAATTCTGGAATTGTTGTTGCAGCAGCACACTTCCACAACATTTCCTTGTATAGATCTCCTTTAAAACTCACTTTCATATTTTCAAGACTTTGTATGAGACATGTCTTAGCACAAGGAAAGAGCTTTGTGATGGCAGGAAGTATTCCCTTTCTAACATACAAAACCAATAGTTTTTAACATACACAACCAAAAATTTTAATTACATATAATACAAATAGTATGAGTAGACAAATAAAGTAAACGAAAGTGTACCTTTTGCCTATCACTTATGAAAGTGAAATTTGAATTGCTCCCTATATCAAGATCTGCACCGAACAGCTCTAAGAACCAAGTCCACGAGTCCTTGTTTTTGGATTCAACAATTACATAAGTAACAGGGTAGATACCATTGTCATAGTCAACATCTACAACAGTTAACATCTCACCTGGGAATGGTCCTTTTATAAATGCCCCGTCTAGTCCTAACAAATCCCACCCTAATGCTTTAAAGTCCAGTTTCAAAGCAGCCAAACAAACATATATTCTTCTAAATTGTCTTGTATTTTTTCCTGGATCTGGACCTACTTGAACTTCAAATTTTATAGTAGTACCTGGATTTTATGGATCAATTCATTAGCATAATCTCTCAACAATATTTACTGTTCAACATAGTCTCCTTCTACATGCTTCTTGGCTAGTTTCTTAGCCCTGTATGCCTTCATACTGGAGATATCAACAACAAACTTTCTTTGAAATTGCTCCTGAACAGCTTTAACTGGGAATCTGGGTTCTCTTCAATTTGTTCTAACATTTGTTGTGAAAGAAATTTTGAAGTACAAGCATAGTGCTTCCGGGTTTGAAGGCATGTGTGTTGAGTGATTAGGGTTTTGACCAACCAAGTCTAAGAATCTTTTTCTTTTGATATTAGTAATACCCGTGGACATTGAAACTGATGAGGGTTTGTCCTTTTTCCCCTACCACCAACATTTATGACACTTTTTTGCTCTAAAGTCCCCGCTTCTTTAGTTTTTTCCACAACAGCCCCCTTCTATTTCTTTTCTTACCTTTCCCACCCTTGTCTTCAGTTTTTTCCAAATCACCTACTTTTTCTATACCTTTGACTTTAGCTTTGGATTGGCTTTGAATATGCACCCCATAAATAACCTTTATATAACTTAGAAATAAGTTTTAAAGGGTTTGGTATGGCAAAAACAAGTTTATTTGTTCACGGAGACTATCTCCATTTAATGCAACCAGACAATCAACCCATTCTCTCTCTAAATTTCAAAACCCCAAAATTGTAGCATTCTCTCTCTAAAAACACCCACAACACAGAAACAAAACACATTCAATCCATCTGATGTCAAGTTTTTCTTCAACAAACACCCACAATACAAAAACAACAGTGGTTGGGGTGACGCGATGGGGTTAACGGTGGTGGTGAAGGCGGTGGAAGTCGGTGGTGTGGAGGCGGAGGTGGTAGAGCAGGTTGATGGTGGTCGCCGGAGGTGAGAAGGATGGTCGGAGAACGGGTTTTCATGGGGGTTTTGATGTTTAGGATTTTTACGGCAGTTGATTTTTACGGCGCTGACGGGGGTGAAGGGCGGTTGTGGTGGTGGGGTTGATGGCGACGGTGGGTGAAGGCGGTTGCAACCCATCTCAGATCTGTAAAAACTCCCAGATCGGCAATCCATCTCAGATCTAAAAAAAAGACATGGTGGCTGCAACTGCTCTGAAACGACCGGAATGAAGATCGGAGTCTCGTGCACACCATCCATCTCCGGTGAGAGGAAAGAAACAGTCTCCGGGTCGGGTCATGTTTTGATTTTTTTAATCTTGTTTGAGTTCTGGATCTTGTGTGGTTTGATGTTCCATCTGGGGTTTGTTTGATATGTTAGAACTTGTAAATTGATGTTTTGGAGTTTGTAGGTTTTGAAAGAGTTTTTTTTACATATACCCAGTTTTAGTTTTGTGATTTTTCATTTGAAAGTTTTGTATATACCAAGTTTCATCTGAAAGTTTTGATGAAATCTTGAATTGTTTGGGGGAAGAAGAAAAAGGGTTGTTTGTGTATGTGTTTGTGTCGGGGGTGAAAATTTTTGGTTGTTTTTTTGTAAGGGGGTATATTATGCTTTCTTTGGAGAGTGATTGTTTGCTTTTGTGGGTTTTTTTTGGTTCTACAGGAAATGTGAGATTTATTGTGAAAATGGGTGATGATAACAAAGAGAGAAGAGCTGGAAGGATCTTGAGGGTGAATAAATGTTAATGGAGATTTAGAGTGGACTAATTGTGTGTAATCAAAGTCCACAAGTCCGGCGGAGCAATTAATTCATTTGATTGTTGGTGGTGCCCGTTAATTCGTTTGATTGCTGGTGGTGCCCGTTAATTCGTTTGATTGCCGGTGGTGCCCGTCGATGCCGGTGGTGCCGGTGATTGAGGGCAGTGTGCCGTCGATGTCGTAAAAAATGTTTTTTTTACAACCCGTAAAAAATTTTTGTAAAAAAAATGTTTTTGGTAAACCCGAAATCGGGGTCGCAGTTGTAAAATTTCGTTTGGCGTAGAAATTTTTTTGTGTAAAAAAAAGTTAAACCGTAAACTTTTTAACGTAAAACGTAAAATTTTTAACCTAAAACGTAAAAAGTTTAACGTAAAACGTAGAAACGTAAAATGTAAAAAGTTTAACGTAAAACGTAAAGCGTAAAAAGTTTAACATAAAACGTAAAATATAAAACGTAAAACGTAAAAATGTAAAACGTAAAAAGTTTTACGCAAAAGGTAAAAAGTTAAACGTAAATTTTTACGTAAAACATAAAACGCAAAAAGTTTAAAAAGTTTAACGTAAAATATAAAAATTTTAACGTAGAACGTAAAACGTAAAAAGTTTTACGTAAAACGTAAAAAGTTTAAAAAGTTTAACGTAAAACGTAAAACTTTTTCTACGTAAGTTGTAAAACGTAAAAAACAGTGTGATAAAACGGCGCCTAAACAAGGGGCGTGAATACGGCGCATAAAAACACCGCGAAAAAAAACGGGACGTAAAAAACGCCGCGTTAAAACGTGACGTAAAAAACGGCGCGTTAAAAAAACGACGCTTGAAAAAGCCGAGTGTAAAAAACGGCGTGCACAAACGACCCCGTTAAAAAACGATGTGTGAAAAAGCCGGGCATAAAAACGGCGTTCAAAAACCGGCGCGCAAAAAAATTATCTTGTTAAAAAAATTTGAATTTAAAAGTGTTTTTAATAAAAAAATTCTTTTTAAATAATAAAAAGTAATATAATAAAACAAAAAAAAAGTAATAAAAAATTAATAAAGACAAAAAGACAAAAAAAGTTACTTTACTAAACTACCCTTTTGGACTAAATATTAAAGACATAATAAGACAAAATGTATTTAATATTAATTTTAGTTACTTTTAATCTCATCAATCCATCTTGTTGATCTAGTGGTTAGGAACTGGTTCTCGCGGTTCTTACAACTGGATGTGGTTTTCATTTTAAGGGTCCCCGATATATATATATATATATATATATATATATATATATATATATATATATATATATATATATATATATATATATGAGAAAGATCCGTTTGGAACCACCCTGTATTGCGAGAACCGCGAGAACCAGTGTGAACACAAACAATAATACCAAAAAAATCTAAAAAACACCCAAATTTTTTTTTTTTTACTAATTTTCTTTTAAAATTCTCTATATTTCGTTTACAATAAAAAATTCAAAAAAAAATCAAAAAAAAATCCGAGTCACAGTTATCCATGCACATGTGCATTTGTATCATTTCTTTGACAAATTCCTTAATTCATTACAAATATTAGACAATTGCACTTTCATTTACACTACTACGTGTAATACAATACTTTTTACGTTAACAATATTTGAAATGCATATGTGCATCTATATGTATCAACATGAAATAAGGTGTTTTGGTACACTAATTTCTCTTTCATCTATCAACATGAAAACCAGTTGCACAGTCCCTGGTATCGAAAACAAGCATGCAATGGCGGTGGGAGGGCTGCAACATGTAGCTGTCCAGAGAAACTGTCGCTGGCACTTGTTCGCGGCCCGCGTAGACCTCAGTGGTGGCTTACGCGCCCCGCGAAGACCCTTAATTCCGGTAAAAAGTTTGTAGATTTTGCATTTTCAGTCCCTGGTCCATATTTAGTTTAAATAACTTTCGTTTATTGCACTTTTGACCCCCATAGTTAACTATTAAGTGTCTTGGGTCATAAAACAAACATCGTTAAGCTCCCGGTTAGTTACGAGATCACCCGAAGGGTCATAATTTCAAACGTTGACGCTTTTAATCCCTGCCTCTTGGAATTTTCCGCTTTAAGTATTTATTTGCATCGAAACTCCACGAAATCAATATCAGACATCCGTGAGAATATAGTAAAATAATACAATGCTTCGGGATCGTTAAAAGGTCATTCAGAGGTAACATTTAACATGTTGACACGTTTAACCCCTATGCTTTGTAAATTCTAAATTTTAAGCACAAACGGCTTCTTGCGTCAGATATTTCATTCATTCAAGAATACAAACGTCGTGCGAGGTCAATCAAAGGCACTAGTTTGGCATGTTGACACTTTTAGTCCTTCCACATATACATTCCTTATTTGTCAACTTTAGTCCCTCGAAATCAATTCGTTACACATTAGTTTTCAAATGACACGTGTCTTTATTATATTAGACATAATTTTGCGAGGTGTTACAAGGACAAAGCTGTAGAAGCTTATACGCCCACCACGGGTGCATGCCTAGCTCGGCACGGGGCATGGTCAATGCTAAGATTCGCAGAATCTTGCAAAATCTTGGTAGTAGAGATACGCTTCTGCCCACGGGGTCATGCCCAGCGAACACTGGCCGTGTGGAGCCCAATGCAGACAAATGCAATTAATGAAGGAAGAGAAAGAGATCGCCACAGGGGTGTGTCCACTGGACACGGGGCCGTGGTCGGGCTTCTGTTCAGGCTATAAATAGAGGTGCTTGGTTCACTTCAAAGGCATCCCTTGGCAAACCACTACTCTCCCACTTTGCCACCACTCCACCACCACTACAACACCCACATACACCACCATCCATCATCCACCTTTAGAGTGTGTAGTAGTCTCGGGATCCAAGATTGATAGTAAGAGTTCTTGTCAATCAAAGGCCATGTTTGGCTAAGTCTCTTACATCACTTGGTGAAGACAAGTCTTTAATGTATTACTTTTGATTTTTAATCTTTTCGCACTTTTTATTTGGTTTTCTATTAATGATTTTAATAACTAGTTTCTTATGTTGAAGGTTAAACTTCTTTATCATTAGTCTGTGGTATCTGGCATTACTTTACTGTCTATATAAAGTAAAAGATTTACACAATTCATGTCTCTACGGTCTATATAGAGATATGTTGGCTACCTGATCGGGGGTTAAGGGAATGGTTTAGTAAGGTTTTTGCCTTGTTCAGTGTATAGATCCTGTAAGGACCTGGGTCACGCTTACTAGGACCTCCTTCAATACCCACTGGTATTGGATGGCGGGGGTGCGAATGGCTTGATCATCTCATATGTAAACTACTATTAGTACATTAAACCGGCTACATGGGATTGTATCCATGCTGACTCAAACCACTTAGCCGAGGGTAACATCACCTTCAAAAGAGGGGCCTACCACTTTTCGCATTAATAACATAATTAATTATCTTTCAGTATTTCGGCTCTTTGGGGTTGTATCCTTGCTGACTCAAACCACTGGGTTGAGGGTAAGGTCACCTTCAAAAGAGGGGCCTACTACTATAACTAAGATAATCTCTTAAAAAGTGAAAAAGTGCAGAAATCATCAAAGGATACATTAAAGGCGAGTCGGGTCCAAGTGATTCATCTTGTCTATCTGTTTTTATTTTATTTTTATTTATGCATTTTTAGTTTTTATTTTTCATGTTTAAAACCTTTTCTCAAAAATTTTAGCTTGATTAGACGTTGAGGATAAACCGGTACTAAAAGCTCTTGTGTCCTTGGACGACCTCAGTATCTTACCAACGCTATACTACGCTCACAATGGGTGCACTTGCCTAAGTGTGTGTTTAGTGTTAGTAGAATATCGTGTTTTATAAATTTAAAACTTGACTATTGCGTAAAATGGGCTTAAAATATCAATAAACTCATAACACACCTAACGCACACCACTTTTCACAATCATGTTGTTCTTTTGAACAGGATCCTGGTTTTGCATTTGTTGAAGCAGATGGGCAGGCAGTTGCACCACAGTACTCGTATCACGTTTAATCGTTGTTTATACGAAAAAAAGTGACAGATTTCACAGAGTAACCCCGAGGATATGGATGCTTATAGCATCATTTAAGATAACAAGCCACTTGTATAGATAATACGATAGGAACTCATGGGTGTATTCATATAGGGCACCTTGGGTCTTCTGATAATTCATTGAAGATTGAGGGAGGTTAATGTATACAGGATTATAGGACTCCACATTGATAAATGAGATCATGTATTCATATAGGGCACCTTGGGTCTTCTAATAACTCATTGAAGATTGAGGGAGGTTAATGTATACAGGATTATAGGACTCCACATTGATAAATGAGATCATGTAGGATAGATTTGCCATACGAAACAAAGCCATATTCATATGGTGAGGGTCGATGATCCTTGCTACCCTCCTCCACTATCACCTTCTCGCAGTCGTATGTGCAAATGAACCTGATGTGTGTAGTGATATTCAATGTATACGAATTAAAAGTGAAAGTGAAGTTCATACGGGGAGGAAACGAGAATTTTAACTCAGATCTTCGGCTAAGTGTGAACTCGGTGATTACAAAATGCCAATCAACCCTTTTAACACTTTGATTAAAATGATCTACAAAGAGAGCAGACAAAAAGGTAACTTAAAGTTGTCCTTCGTGTTCGTCAGCTTAGGAGGGGTGAGAAAGGATGAGAGTCTAAGACTGAACATAAATTTCATATCCCCTTGTTGGTCATACTCTAAAAGTTCACTAGCATCAACAAACCAGTATCCTCTATGCACAAAGTACACAACATTTTATTTAATTAGCCACCGAAAGCCAAACCAGGGGCGTCTGGAAGAGTCTGCAAACCGTCTACATTTATTTGTTGTTTTTGTCGTTGTTGTTGTTTAGAATCAAGCAGTGAAAACTTGTATTAAAATCCCAACATGAATAGTGTTAGTCAAACTAACACAGTATAACGGTTAGAGGTGTATACCAACAGTGAGTGATAACCCCATTTGTGTTAGTTGTGGACTTTGATAAAACCATTTCTAATATTGAATGCCATCACTATGTCCACCTTAGCAAAATTGGTTTTTGTACAATGATGGCGCAACCACTGACTGCAATTCATAAGATACGGTTATAATCACATTGAACAGATATAATCAAATATGGGATTAAATAAACATGAAACAGGAAAGAATAGGTTACCCGATTAAAGAAAAATCACTTAGAACCATGTTACCCTATTAGAGCATAATCCCATAGAACCACATTGAGAGTGTGAATATTTTATTGTGGGTTGTTAGCCACCTTACAATTCATGAAATGCCTCAGGTAGCTATTGGCAGCAAACATAATTGTAACATAAAAATCTTATCCATACTAAAATACATACCAACAACTGCATAATACGATGTTTTTAAAAGAAATGATAATCAACATAAATTATTTGAAATTATGTTATACTCATCGTTTTCAAAGATTTTATCGTAAAATTCTTTAGACTCGAAGGGCAATGGACTAAAAACAAATACAAAGGCTTTTCCATCATAGGCTAACAACATATTTTCAAGGTGTGAAGCTTGATAAAAGAGCTAAGTAATTTCATGATTGCTCCACATTGAAGTAACCTCATGAGCAAATGCCACCTAAAACAAAAATCGAATTAACATAAGGAAAAGTCCATTCGAGCAATGTCACCCTAATAAAACATTTTAGAGAGAAAAATGGCCAAAGAGTTGGCAAGGCTTGCATTCGAGCAATGTAGAGTAGGGGTGTTATATAAAACAATGACAAGTACCATGAAAAAGAAACATGCAATTAGTGTGTTTTTAACTTTTGACCTTTAATTTGTCCATATCTTAGTGATATTGTGATTATGTTTCACCATATATAATTCTAAAATAATAATTGATGAAGAATCTTAGCTAGAGTACAAACTTTAACCATGAAATGAAACTTAATTACAATAACGACATTTGTTTACTTTCTATTTTGATGTGAAGTTATATGTTTTATATTGTATGCTTCACTTTTAAATAGAGTTGTTGGGGTTACATTAAATATAAAATATCAAATAGTTCTTATATTTTTTACAAAGATGATATTATTTTATTAATAAGTGGTATGTATCAGTTTTAAAACTATATTTTTTAACAAGTTCATATTATTTTATTAATAAGTGGTATAAATTCAAGTTTGTATGTTTTACGCCGGTTCGCGTGTGTCTTTGATTTCGCTTTACGTTATGTAGCGGTATAAATTCACAATTTTGTTTTATGATTTTTACCGGTTTTGATCAATGTTTGCTTGCTACTTAGCGAGGGACTGGGCTTAACCGAGCGAATTCCCGCCGCGTAACGTGTGGTATTTTTAGTAGTTATATATAATTGGTGAAAAGTAACATGCATTTAGCATGCTTTAGACTTTTGACTTTTGACCCTTTATTTGTCTTTATCTTAGTGATATTGTAATTATATTTTACCATATATAATTAACCTGAGCTACATGAAAAAATGTATTAAACTAGATTTTCTAAAACCATTACTAAAATAGATAAAGCACCTAGAGTCTTTATCCTACACCACCCAATCTTATATATAATTTACTACATTTTGACATATTTAGCTCAAATTTGTATATCGAACAAGAACTACCAAACTATTTGTCAAGAAAACCCAACACATTTCTAACATTTCATTCTAACGGTAAGAATGAAATGTTAGAAACGTGTTGGGTTTTCTTGACAAATAGTTTGGTAGTTCTTGTTCGATATACAAATTTGAGCGAAATATGTCGAAATGTAGTACATTATATATAAGATTGGGTGGTGTAGGATAAAGCCTCTAGGTGCTTTATCATGCTATGCCATGTAAGCGACATGTAGACGACACATAAGTAGAGGGCTTTACGTTAACTTGTACAGTTTGGAATATTGCCCCCTTTTTAACGTTATTAAAAAAATTTAAAAAAAAAACAAAAAAACAAATTTGATTGGTTGTCCCCACTTCCTTCCCCTTTTAACACTTGCCATCAACATGGTTAAGCAATCATAACGCAGGGATGGTGTTGGGGCACCACCCAAATGAGGTGACTAGGGGTGTTGCCCCACTCTGGATAGTATAATAACAAAGAACATCGTGATCACAGAGAGTTTCCTATTGGTTCATCCATCTGGTTGTTTGCTTTTTTTTCTAGATTATTTTTTTATGTTTATTATGTATAATTGGAATTTGAACAAAACTAAAGAAGTGGTGTGGTTGAAGGAGGATCATATAATCTACATAGCAAGGTTTGATCTAGGGCTGTTCAAATTGTTCGACGCTCGACGCTCATTCGATGCTCGCTCGAAAAATTCTTGGAATTTGCTCGTTCGATTCAGCTCGATTGAAAAAATGGTCGGTTCGGATCGGTTCGGTTTGTAAACGAACCGAGCATGAGCAAAGGTCCGCTCAGTTCGGTTTGGCTTGGTTGGCTCGATTTAATTTTTAATATATATATATATATAGATCCTGCGGAAAGTGTTTTTTCCTAGAAAGTCTAGGAAGCAATCTGGGCCATCCAATGGGTGTGTTTAATGGTTGAGATCATCTTGGTGGCATTTTGGTAATATGTATTTCTTAAAATAGGATTATTTAATTAATTAGGGGTAGATATGTCCTTTAGCTTGTTTTAAATATGGAAATAACAGTCATTCCATAAACCACCTCACATTTCTTGCGATTTTCTCTCTCTCCCCCTTTCTCTCTTCTCTCTCTCTTCCTTCTATCCATGAAAAAACACAACATCAGAGAAAACACATCGTAACAAATGTCACACATCGTACCAGCATGAATGGTAAAACACAGCGTCAAGAATGCTAAAACACAACGATATTAATCTGTTTGCTGTTAAAACACAATGTCAAGAAATCCTCCAGCATGAATGCTAAAATACAACGGTATTAATCTGCTTACTGTTAAAACACAATGTCAAGAAATCCTCCAGTATTACCAGCATGAATGCTAAAACACAACGGTATTAATCTACTTTAAAACACAATGTTAAGAAATCCTCCAGCATTACCAGCATGGATGGTAAAACACAGCGTCAAGAAATCCTCCAGCATTACAAACATGAATGCTAAAACACAACTGTATTAATCTGCTTGCTGTTAAAACACAATGTCAAGAAATCCTCCAGCATTACCATCATGGATGGTAAAACACAGCGTCAAGAAATCCTCCAACATTACCAACATAAATGCTAAAACACAACTGTATTAATCTGCTTGCTGTTAAAACACAATGTCAAGAAATCATCCAGCATTACCAGCATGAATGGTAAAACAAATGTGTCACATTATGGTATCAATAAACACATTGACTTCAAGCTCTCTGACTGTTAAAACACATCATCAAGAATATGCTGATGATTTTCCATATAAATAAAATGTTTATAATCTACAAACAAAACTACAACAGTAAACAAAAAATAACTGCAATTACCATCTCCACAATCAACAAGTGTGTTTGAAGCCATAATTTTCCTTTCCGAATAAAAATATTGAATACGAATGAAGCTTGAGAACAAATAACGATCGAAGAATTGATATTTACGTATGATTTAAAATCGAAAACAACAAAAATTCTGAAAATCATATATAGAATCAGTTACAAATCAAGTACGTGCAGTGTTAGTTAATGAATATAAATTCCAAATATAAAATTAGAATGTGAAAGTACATAAATGCGCTTCTAGTTAAAATCTTTCAATGCCACATGTCCAATTCGTATTGCTTCCTAGACTTTCTAGGAAAAACCCACTTTCTACCCAACTCATCTATATATATATATAGGAAAAGTGTAAAATACAATACGGCTTAACGTACATCACGTACGACAACATGCGTGATTATGTGTATAACGTGCGTGATTAATGTTTCCATCATGCGTGATTAATGTTTTCCAATATGCGTGATTTGGGTTTTTTAGTTTATAACGTACGTGATTTTCAAATGAACGTGCGTAATTATCTGTCGTACGTGATGTACGTTAAGCCGTATTGTACGTTAACTGGCCTCTATATATATATATATATATATATATATATATATATATATATATATATATATATATATATATATATATATATATATATATATAGAAACGGGATCAGGAGAAAACGCTCAAAAGTGTGAGAACGCTTCCTGGCCCAACACGTGTCACGCCGCTTAGAAAAGGGCGGAGAGGCTTTTTTGTCCTTTCATCTTCTGCTTTTCCAGTTCCGTTTTTCCCAATATTGTTTTAATTTTTGGTTTTTAAGATTTTTGGCATTAACCAAATTCAATAATTAATGGCGTTTTAATGGTTTCATTGTATCAACATTTTGGCGTTTATGGCGTTTATTCAAATCGTATGCCATTGGAACCCAGGGGGCAGGAAATCTATTTGAATGGCGTTTTTCAAGGGATTTTAAACAAGACGGCCCATTGTTCTATTATTTTTTATAAACATTTTGGCGTTTGTGGTATCTTGGCGTTTTACTATTGTTAAATTATATTTCAACCACGGGAAAAAAATACAAGCGAAGAAAATAAATTAAAAATCCTAATCGGATCTCTTTTCACAATCTTCACTGTCATCAGTCTCTCTCTTCTTTAATAGTACAAGAACTGTCACCAATTATATGGCGTTTTATGTAAAACTTAACAAACCCATCGGTTTGATTTTTTTGCCTGCTCGTCTGTTGAACTGGCTTTTTTATGGATGTTTGGGAACATAGATCTATGACGTGTGAGTGGTTTTTTCGCTTTTTCTTTATCTGGATCTTCATCTTTATAATCAACCCACTCTTTAGTGTCATTGATCTCTTCTCCTCGTCCAACTTTCTTCAAGAACAAAAAATACAAAATGCCATATAACTGGCATCAGTATCTTTTTCTTGAATTTTTGTCCATCTCATGCAGCAAAATCATTCTGAGTTACTCCCCTCTGATAATAATTCATTCAGTGAAACTTCACAAAGAATAATTCTGAATATCCAGAAAGCATATTAGCCATCTTTGATTTTTTTATTTTTTGGCGTTTTACAGTGAGTGGTATTTAGTAGTATTGGCGTTTGTTTTTTTGGTTTGATCAAATGAAAGTCGCTGAGACGTATCATTTTATAGGATGTCTTTTTGGCGCCTAAATTAGGCGGTGCATTATTAAAATAAAGTATTCGTCTTTTCAGTTACTATTTTGTAATTATTGTTTTTGATAAGCTTTATCTCTGAAGTCTGTAACACATCTCATCTTTCAAGTTTGACGTTTTAGATTCTAATATAATAAATTTTTCCTATCTTCAGTATTACTGATTTGTATTTACTGTTTCTAGTTACATTTTCAAGTTTGCTTTTAACGGGATGATATCGTTTAAACAAGCATTTTGGCTGTTTTGGTGTTTTTATTATATATGGCGTTTTTATTATATAACAATTAACTGAAAAGGAAAATAAAAAAAAGAATACATAAACAATTGATCTTCCAAATCTTCACTGTAACCAGTCTCTTTCTTCTTTTTTTAATCATGTTAACTGGCTTGTTTGACTTTCGTATGATTCATTTTGTTTTTTTGTTTTTCAAGTAGTTTTTTGTGTGGCTGTTTGGAAGCACACAGTCTGACATCAGCATCTTTTTCTTGAAGATTTGTCCATCTCATGCAGCAAAATGTTATTGAGTTTAGACCCTTCACCCAACAATCTTGAATTTTTACAATCAACGATGTTTGATTTTTTAATTTTTTTTGTCGTTTTGCCGATAAAAAGAACGCCACGAAATAAGAGCACCTTAAACCTCAAATTTTGATCATGCTAAAATCAATAATATTTTGTTGTATGAGATGGACAACATTGTTAATCCTCGGTTAAGAAAGATAACTGACAATGTTGTCCACCCCATACAGCTAAACTTTATTGACAACAAACCTCAATAATGTTTTTGTATGTTTTAGCGTTATAAATTGGATGGAAGTTGAGGATAAGTCAATAAGATTTTACTCAATGAAATGGACAATATCCTCACTTAAGGATTTTGTCTATTTCATTGAGCGAAATCTTACTGACAACCAAACTGAATTTCAAAAAAAACATTTTGGGTTAGAAGATATTTGATGTTTGGGTTTTTTGGCGTTTCTAAGGCGAATGGGATATATCAAATATGGCGTTTGGGTTTTTGTGTGTGTTTTTAGTTGAAGGTCTGAGATGTTGTATATATAGGATTTTTTTTGGCCGTTTTTTTAGGCGGGATTTTACTATAATTAAGTTTGGCGTTTTATATCTAATGGCGTTTTTAGCAGAATGTTGTGTGATTTTTGTTTTTGGCGTTTTATTTCATGAGATGGCGTTTTGTGTGGAGAAGTCAAAAGACCCTTTACCCTTAATGAAGCGCGTCCACGTAATAAAATTGATGTTATTTACGAAAACGCCACCACGCCAATCTAGTCCATAGATTATTTTGATCGGACGATCGATAAGCGTTCTCACCGTTCTCACACTTTCTACCGTTTTCTCTAAATCCCGACCCTATATATATATATATATATATATATATATATATATATATATATATATATATATATATATATATATATATATATATTTGTGTGTATCGTTTTTAATGAAATAACTAAAGACCAACCTCAGCAATGTTTGGTCCAAGATCCAAATAGATCTCATTTAAATTAGAATTCAAATCCAATATCAATAGTCCATTGTCCAATACTTAAATGTCCATTTGAGTATTGAGTCAAAATTTCAAACACTAAAATGTGAAGCGTCGATCAATACTCAAGTCTCAACCCGTCATTCGATTCAGAAGTACAAGACCCTAATCAAAACCCCCAATTGGCCATCGTTATTCGATTTCTCTATCGCCACTCGCCAAGACGGCAACTCGCCAGGGTTTTTCTTTAATCGGTTCATTCAATTTCAAACTTTTGATAAAACACAGGTAAGTTTCAGTCGGCCGACAATTTATTTTTCTGCTTAGCTAATCTCGATAGAACTAACTGAGTGTTTTTTGTATTACTTTTTATTTGTTAAATTTTTTTACTTGTGTTCTATTGGACGAAACATCAGGGACGAAAACTGCACTTTATTCTAATAACTAGCACTCCCATCGTCACTTTCCTTGTTTGTTCTGCGACGCTCAATACTCGCTCAACGTTCGTTCAAAAAATGCTCGGATCGAAAGACGCTCACTTGATTTTGGCTCGGTTGAAAAAACGCTCGGTTCGGTTCGGATCTGTTTGTAAACGAACCGAGCACGAGTAAAGGTCTGATCGGTTCGGTTCGACTCATGAAGAGCCCTAGTTTGATCCTTACGGTGGCTGGTTTCCTAAGTTTTTGTTATTTATTTATTTGTTTTTTTATCCATACCTGAATCTATAACACTTCTTCACATCTTGATAGGTAAGTAGGTAACCCGAAGGATTCATATAATAGGGGTTGATGTAAAATGATTACAAATTACAAATACTTATTTTATTTAAATGAAATCATAAAATAAGATAAAAAACAAAGATAAAACAGATAAAACTAAATTCTCATTATTCAACATTACAATATATAGATGAACATAGCTATAAACCCTAAAGCCCATAAGTAATGGGTTGGGCCTAAAATGTCTGGTTTATAACACTCCCCCTCAGACATTTAGAATTATACACAGTTTAACAACGTACTTCAGGATGATGTTAAATAGGTACTTCAGGACCTAAATAAATAAAACTAAGAAAACCCAGTGGGACAAAACTTAGTTAAGGGAAAAAGAGTACAGCGTGTATAATTCTCCCCCTGAATTCAACAAACATCTTTCAATCTACGAAGACCGATCTTATATGATAGCTACTCGAAACTGCTTCTAGGTAAAGATTTCATGAACATGTCAGATAGATTTTCACTTGACTTAATCTGGCGAACATCAATTTCCCCTTCTTTTTGCAAGTCATATGTTGAGAAAAATTTTGGTGAGATGTGCTTTGTTCGATCACCCTTGATATAACCTTCTCTGATCTAAGCTATGCAAGCAGCATTGTCTTCATAAATAATTGTCGGCTCCTTCTTGATCTGTTCTAATCCGCATGCTTCTTGTATGTGATTAATCATTGATCTCAACCACACGCATTCTCGACCAGCATCATATAGTGCTATCGATTCGGCATGGTTTGATGATGTTGCTATAAGTGTTTGCTTAGTTGACTTCCAAGAAATTGTTGTGCCACCATATGTGAATATGTAACCTGTCTGAGATTTTGCTTTGTGAGGATCTGATAGATATTCGGCATCAGCATACCCAACAAGCTGGGACTTTTGATCTCTTTGACAGAAAAGACCTAAGTCTTGTGTCCCGCAAATATACCGGAATATATGTTTTACGCCATTCCAGTGTCTACGTGTTGGATTCGAACTGTATCTCGCTAGTACATGTACTGCAAATGCAATGTCAGGTCTTGTGTTATTTGCAAGATACATAAGGGCACCGATCGCGCTTAAGTACGGTACTTCTGGACCAAGTACTTCTTCGCCTTCTTCTTGAGGGTGATAAGGATCCTTGTGTGGATCTAGCTGTCGGACAACCATAGCTACGCTAAACGGATGTGCTTTATCCATATTGAAACGTACTAACATCTTCTTGATGTAGTTTGATTGATGGACAAATGTGCCATTGCACAGATACTCAAATTGTAGTCCGATGCATAACTTTGTCATACCAATATCTTTCATTTCAAATTCCTTCTTTAACAACTGAGCAACTTTCTCTATCTCTTCAAGAGATCCGATGATGTTGATATCATCAACATAGACTGCTATTATAGTGAAATTTGAGAGTGATCTTTTTATAAAGACACATTGACTAATTACATCAGACTTGTATCCTTCTTTTTCGAGATATTCACTAAGTCGATTATACCACATACGACCACATTGTTTGAGACCATATAAAGATCTCTGGAGCTTTATAGAACACATATCTCGAGGTGTTGATTTTAATGCTTTAGACAATTTTAATCCTTTAGGGATCTTCATGTAGATGTCATTTTCAAGTGTCTCGTATAAGTATGCGGTGACGACATCCATTAGTCTCATATGAAGTCCTTCAGAGATTGTGAGGCCGATTAGAAACCTAAGGGTTATCGCATCCACTACAGGGGAATACGTTTCCTCATAATCAACTCCTGGGATTTGGGAAAACCCTTGTGCTACAAGTCGAGCCTTATATCGTACAATCTCATTCTTTTCATTTCTCTTTATTGCAAACACCCATTTATAACCTACTGGTTTGACATCTATGGGCGTTCGGACTACAGGTCCGAAAACATGTCGCTTTTCAAGCGAATTTAATTCGGCATTTATAGCTTCTTGCCATCTTGGGCAATCATTTCTGTGTATGCACTCTTCTAAAGTTTTAGGTACGTAATCATTTTCATTGATTACATCCGTTGCTATAGCATATGCGAATATATCATCAACACGTGTTTTATTCCGGTTCCACATTGTACTATCTTGTATATAATTAATAGAGATCTCATTTTCGTTTGGTACCGATGTTTCTTCTGAAACTTCATTTTCCTCTGGATTCATAGTTATCTCTTCTGGGACATTTACCTCTATCGGGGTTTCACTTATAATCTTTTGGTAGTTTTCACCAGCTGCGTTACTTTGCTCTTTTCGTTTCCGTGGGTTTTTGTCTTTGGAACCGATTGGTCTCCCACGCTTTCGTTGTATAGTAATCGCTTCTGGGATTACTTCAATTCGAGTAGATGCATTTGATGTTGGTACATGTGACTTTGTCACTCTATTCGTGTCTGTGAATGCATCTGGTAATTCATTCGCTATTCTTTGCAAATGTATGATCTTTTGGACTTCATATTCACATTCACAGACACGAATAGAGTGACAAAGTCACATGTACCAGCATCAAATGCACCTGCTCGAATTCATTCGCTATTCTTTGCAAATGTATGATCTTTTGGACTTCATATTCACATTGACCACTTCGGGGGTCGAGATTTGATAGCGATGATGCATTCCATGTTATTTCTTGTGTTACCAGTCTTTCTTTGTCCTTATCTCCCCCTAAGACTGGGAACATCGTTTCATCAAAATGACAGTCAGCATACCGTGCTGTAAACATGTCTCATGTCATTGGTTCTAAGTATCTAATAATGGACGGGGAGTTAAAACCAATATAGATACCCAGTCTTCTTTAGGGTCCCATTGTAGTACGTTGTGGTGGCGGTATTGGTACATATACCGCACAACCAAAAATTCTAAGGTGGGACAAACTTGGTTCTCGTCCGGAGACCAGTTGCAATGGGGAGTATTCATGATCAGTAGTTGGTCTCAGTCTAATCAATGCAGCGGCATGCAAAATAGCATGACCTCATGTAGAAGATGGTAATTTACATCTCATTAAGAGTGGTCTAGCGATTATTTGTAATCGTTTAATCAGAGATTCAGCTAAATCATTTTGTGTGTGAACATGAGGTACTGAATGTTCAACATTGATCCCAATTGACATACAATAGTCATTAAAAGCTTGAGATGTGAACTCTTACGCATTATCCATCCGGATGTTTTTAATTTGATTATCGGGGAAATTGGCTCTCAATTGTATGATTTGAGCTAAAAGTCGGGCAAATGCTACATTTCGAGTAGCTAAAAGGCTCACATGTGACCACCTTGAGGATGCGTCTATTAAGATCAAGAAATAGCGGAATGGTCCACACGGAGGATGAATAGGCCCACAAATATCCCCTTGAATTCTTTCTAAAAATGATGGGGTTTCATGTACCAATTTAGTTTGTGAGGGCCGAGTTATAAGTTTGCCCAGAGAGCATGTTGCACATGATAAGTATTGTGGTAGCAAAACTTTTAAGTTTTTGAGAGGGTGCCCGGTTGCACTTTTGATTATTTGTCTCATAATGCCAGGGTGACCTAGACGGTCATGCCATATATTGAATGTGTCTTTATCTAACAGCTTTTGGTTACTCACCATGTATGATTCGATAGGATTGATATTAGTACAATATAATCCAGAGGATAAGGCTTCTAATTGTTCAAAAATTGTTTCTTGGCCATTTTCGTTTGAAGTAATTTGAAGATATTCAATATTATTTTCAGATATTGTTTATAGGTGTAACCATTTTTTCGAATATCTTTAAAGCTAAGTAAATTTCTTCTGGATTTACTAGAATATAATGCATTATCAATAGTTAATTTGGTACCCGAAGATAATGTTATGTGTGCTCTGCCGGAGCCTTCGATAAGGTTACTGACACCAGATATAGTACTAATCGGTGTCTCTACCGGAGACAACTAGAGAAAAATTTCATATCTTTGAGAATAGTGTTAGTACTTCGACTATCTACCAGACATTCATCACCAATAATAGCTCTATTGGAGCTAGTATACATATTTCTTCTGGAAATAATAAAACACGTTAAGTATAAGAAATTGCATGTTTGAGTATGATAAAAACATCATGCAACTATAAATCAAACATCACTAGGTTTTAAATAACAATAGTTCAAAACATAAAATACCGCTAGAGTTGAAATAAAATCCAAACCAAGAAAAAAAACATAATCTAAAAAAATCATCACATCACACGCATTTAATGATTTTGTATTATGAGCTTGTTGTTTTGTTCCGCGACCAACAAACATGATATTAGGTCAGAATATTTTGTAAAAATACGTTCCCTGTACTGCTGCGCCAGGAGCATGTTGGATAAATGGAACGTTGAGATAGTTTGCTCAATCATGTCTTTGTCGGTGATTTGTTCACCATATAATTTAAGCTCAAAGGTGATGCGAAGAAGGGCAGAGTTGTATTCACTAACAGCCTTATGATCTCGTAGCCTTAAATGAACCCACTTGTAGCGAGTTTTACAGAGTAAGACCAACTTCAGGTGGTCAAATCTTTCTTGAATGTTTTTTCATAACTCGAGAGGGTCCTTGACAGTACGGTTTTCCCTCTTAGGTCTTCATGAAGATGAAGGTGAAGGAATGCCATAGCTTTAGTTTTTTTTAAGGGATGTTTTATTCCCATCAATGATTGTCTCCCCTGGACTCATTGCTTCTAGATAGGTTTTAGCATCAAAAGCCCACGAGGGGTAGTTATTGCCCGAGATTTCAAGTGCAGTGAATTCAAGATTTGATAAGTTCGACATATTATCTACAAGGGAAAGAATCATTGATTTAAAATCGAGCCGCAATACATATTATAGGAGAAACTTCAGGTTCTCTATAGGTAGAACTGTAGGTTCTATACTTTACGCCGTTTTAATAATAGAGTAGGAATTTTAAAATTCTTGTGTGATTTCATATTGTAAATATAAATTGTGTTAACCACTTTTAGTATTTAATGAATTTATGATTATCTTAATGTAAACCGTCCCTTGATCGATCTGTATATTAAAATTCATATTAACCGAGACAAACTCGAATATACCTATACAATATTTAATAAGTTTGGCATTTATATATATTAAAACATATTGAATGCTACAGTTGTATACCATGTCATCTAATAAATTTAAAACAGTTGTATATTATTTCATTTAATATGTATATGTATCTCGCAAATTATGTTTAACCACTTTTAATATTTAATAAAGATGAGATAAACATGTATATGTATCATTTCTTCTTCATATCTAATTTAATCAAGGAAAATCAGCCACATATGCACCAACACAATCGCCGGTCTTGGACCAAAAATACTACCCACCAGATCTCTGGCTGTGTCCGATTCTAGGGTGGTGATCGACTGGTGAACAGAGAACAAGAATCTTCGATTTAATCGTCAACGGTTTGGGTTTCACGGTGGTGGCCTGCCGGAAAAAAAAACAAGAACAAGGCTTTTGGTGCTCGGTAACAAAGAACTAGAACAAGATGCCGATCGGGTTTTTGGGTTGAGTCGATTGGTTGTCGGAAACCCGAACAAGAACAATAGTGTGGGTGCTCGGTTTGGGTGTTAATGGTTACCAAACAAGGATTTGCAAGTTACAAACGGTCCGCCGCGTCTCCGTCGTGCCGGATTTAGAGGTTGGTCGGCCTCGCATCGCCGATTATCGAAGAAAATATCAGGTCAGAAAATTTGTGTATGATGTGTTTTGTTTCGGTTGCTAGTGGCGGCAGTGACCGCCATTATGCCAGTAGTTGGCGATTGAGGACAGTCGCCGGAGTAAGATTATCTTGGCGGGAGTTACCGCCAGTGATCTTAGAGGAAGTAACAAAATACGGTTTTTTATTGTTGTTGTGAGTACAAAGAGAAAAAAAAATCCTAGTTTGGTCTAAGATCCACATGAAAACCAACTTGAAAATCGTTCGACACATGTGTGTTTTTTTTCTGTTTTTGTTGTTTATGAAAAGAATGCCATAACCACTTGGGAAATCTTGAAATTTTGTATATCCTTTTTTTTTATATGCAGATGTTTCAAAAATTGAAAGTTGTGCATCTTTTTTTTGATATGCAGATGTATACACACACTATGTGAACGAGAATAACACATACACATATGTAACAAATATGAGAGATTGTAATGATGTGTACCAGGTGCGATGAACAGAAAATGTTGTGAACAGCAAAGCAAGTACGGACGAATCGGTGATGTTGTCAAAGATATGAAACAGTGATTCCTTGTGATTGATTGCAGATTATCGGTAAAATCCCAGTGGAGAGTCAAACGGTGCTGATAACGTGATAAAAACTAAAGATAAAAGAAATAAAACTAAATTCTCATTATTCAACATTACAATATATAGATGAACATAGCTATAAACCCTAAAGCCCATAAGTAATAGGTTGGACCTAAAATGTCTGGCTTATAATAAAATAATCATTATTTTAAGTTTTATTTAATTAATTATAATAAATTCGAATATGTCACATTTTTAAACAATTTTAAATTAAAATCTTTTTAAATTTAAAAAAATATTAAAAGAATTCAATTGATTATGATACATTTGGATAAGTCATGGTTTTATATGATTTAATAATATTTTTAAAACTAAGAAGTAACATTTTTCAAAAACACCGGCACGACGTGTATTTTTTATCTAAGTTGCAGGGCTGCTGCTCCTTAGCGCCGCAACAATTATTTTCTTTTTGTATTGTTCCTAATTAAGATTCCGTATAAAAACAAATACACCGAGTATGTGTTGTGTATATTAGGACAACTTTTGTAACAAGTGAACCGAAACTGATCTGTACACAACTATACTGAACATGTGTCAATGTATTGATAGTGTAATAGACCGAATCGATACTAAACGAGTTCACACAGCGGAGTGTAGTAAATCCCACTAGGATCCCAACTTCAGTAACAAACGAGAATTTATCATGAAAACTAACATTAAAAAAAATAGTTCAATACATCTACTTGCGTGTATTTCATCCCAAAATTATTAACAAAGGGGGAAAATTCATAGAAACTCACCTCATCCTAAAAAAGGGTAGTTGCACGGTACCCCTGACCGCGGAAGTGTTTTCATCCTAAGTACTCATCAACAAGTGTTTTCCCTTTCGTGCTTGTCATCCTCTAGTTCCTTACTCGTCCATTTCCCGTAATTACAATATTTTATCTATTTTGGACATTATTGTTGTTTTCATTCTTAACCGTGTAAGTTCCTAACTCTTATAAATCTTAATGACCGGGGGGGGGGGGGGGGGGGGGGTGTTAAGAAACTTTTTTCCTAATGCTAAGTTTCGGGTAAGGTGAAACACTAAAAACTATAATATAAAAAAGAGACCAAAGCACTCTTGAAAAGTCTCTTCAGGAGGTCCGTGGGGGACGGAGACCGAACCAAATTCTGAAACATATTTTCCCGGATTTATACTTGTTGGAGTCGAGCAAGGATTGTCTAGTGAAGGAAAGGGTGCACAGAACTGGTACAGGTTCTATAGATCTGATCTGAACCGGAGCTGGAACAAGGTTAATCTTTCGGATAGGGAAGCTGTGGACACTGCAGACCTGGAAGAAATGGTGGGTTCTTTCAGCTTTCATACGGGTGCCGATGGCTGGATGTGGGAAGGTGACGCGAAAGGTATTTTTTTCAGTTAAATCGGCAAGGCGTGTCGTGGAAGAGGCTCAAAACAGATTAAAATAAACAGCTTTGCCTGGAGGCTAGTTCAAAACAGGATCCCGCTTAATTTGGTGTCCAGAGGGATTTCGATCTCCTCCGATAGCTGCGCCTCCTGTGCCGAGGGGGAGTCGGTTCAGCACGTTTTCCTTTCATGCCCGGATGCTAAGAGGATTTGGCTTGCAGTTTCGATGTGGTGTGGGTGGGATCTTACGGGTTGGGACAGCATAGATGCTTTGTTTGATAGCGCTTCAGAGCCAGCTAGAATGTCGGAAAAAAAGTGTCTCTTGGCGATCATCTTCTCTACGTGTTGGTTTATTTGGAAGGCAAGAAATGACCTAACGTTTAACAACTTAAAGAGGAGGACAGAGTATGTTAGGGACGAGATTATCTCCAATTTATTTAGGTGGGTGGTGAATAGGTCTAAGCATTCTAACCTTTGCTGGGAGGAGTGGGTCAAGTATCCTTTTGTCTTGTTTTTAGTTCTGTATGTTGTTTTATGGGTCTTGTTTTTTCTGTTTTGCAACTCCTGCAGCTTTCTAGCTTCTTGCTAGACTGCTAGAGTGCTTTGGTCTCTTTTTTATATTATAGTGCTGTTCCAAAAAAAAAAAAAAAATCTATTTATCTTGAGGATTCTAAGCATTCAAAAGACAAATGCGACATTAGTGACTGTGTGTGCATAGGAGAGATATAGAGTGAAACTAATCTTTGTTTGATTATGACGGCGAAACTTGATATCCTTTTACCTTTAAGAGTCAAACAATGACTCATTAACATCAATATTCTATTTCTTTTATCTTTCAAAAGTACTATTGTTTCCCATTTAATCTTTATATATTTGCATACATGTAATAGAATTACAAACATCTATTTATAAGCCAAACAATCCTTGGCCTACAAAAAAACCTCTCTAATAAATAGGGAAACTATTCCAAAACCCTATGGTTTACAAGTAATCACAGTTTAGCCCTCATACTTGCAAACCTTTACAAGATTAGTCTAACAATAACCCCCTAATCTCTTAATACCAACAAGGTGTCTCATCTCGACAAACTTCAGTCTTGGTAATGCCTTCGTAAGTATATCAGCTTTCTGCAAATTCCCACTCACATGCTCAACCTTGATTTCTTCTCGTTCTACAAACTCTCTAATGAAATGATAGCGTGTATAAATATGCTTGCTACGCCATGGAACATCGGGTTCTTCATTAGAGCTATGGTGGATGAATTGTCAACCTTTAGCATTACTATCTCTTCCTTTTCTTCGGTTAACTACAACAATAAGCCACGAAGCCACAATGCTTGACAAGCTTCCGATGTGGCGGCCATAAACTCGGCCTCAAAAGATGACAATACAACGATTCCTTGCTTTTGTGAAACCAAACTCACAGGTGCATTACCATAATAAAATTCTACTCCAGTTGTACTTCTTCCATCATCACTACAACTAAGTGACTACTGTAACCAAACCCGTGTAAGGTACTACTTCCATCATCACTACAACTAAGTGACTACTGTAACTAAACCCGTGTAAGGTACTAGTGTCACACCCGCTCGTAGCGGAAGCGCAAGGTGTGAACTTAGATAAGTTCTCACTGCATTCGAATAAGTAAACATACTAAATGATAAAAATAAACCAAGAATACCATTGCCAGGGATAGATTTAAATGTCACAACACAAAGTTAAGTTGTAAAGTTTACAAACTTCCAAATGTAAATAAGTTTCATGAAATGTATTTTCAACAAAATATAGTTTTAAAGATCAAGGTTTCGGCCACTATATTTTCGCAAGGAGGCGGCATATAGGAGGCAAACCCTTACATTTGTTCTCCATGCTTGAACTTACTTTCATGAAATACATGTAAGTTTGAAAAGTCAACAAAAGTTGATGAATTCATGTGTTTTGTTTAGTATCAAATGAATCTTTAAAACATTTGAAAAACTTGTACTGAAAACTCGTTATGTAAAGCGTCTATGAAATTTGTTGATCATTATTATGTTGCAAGGACACTAATATATGTTTAAACTTTAAACTATAAAGCTGAATACCAAAATGTATATTTAACTAAATATGTTTAAACTTTAAACTTTAAAACTGAATGTTAATTTGCTTGTTGACTTTAAAATTTCGGCACACTCACTTTACTTTATGATACTAACACACATAAAAAAACTTACAAAAATAAATGGGTTAATCGGGTCGACCCGTGAACCTACACATGCTGATCCGACTCGTTTAGCTAAACATGTTTGTGGGTTTGATGTGAACTTGTTTAAGTATTTTTTTTATTAATACTTTTACATGTATGGTTGTGTTGTTCCAGACAAAAACAACTCTGTCTATATGGACATCCAGATGAAACTTGGGAAGTGACTCGTGGAATCAACTTTGCAAGAAATAAGATGAGCCGAGACGAGTGGCTCTACCTGGTTGCAGCCCACAGTGACTTGTGGTTATTTTATGTGGCTTTCTTTTATGCTTCGAATCTAAATGCAAATGAAAGGTTGTTACTTTCTTTATGTCATTCATTACTGGTTCACACTATTTTTAGCTTTCAAATGCATGATACTACTGTTACAGTCCACAATGACTCATGTTCTCGTATTGTTTTTTTACAGGATGCGTTTGTTTAACTCAATTAATAGTCTGACCAGTGTGCGTGAAGCAGTAAGAGAATGGAAACCTGTACAAAACACGAGTAGAAAAGACAAGAGTAGTGAAGCCAGCGGAAGCAAATCTAAAGACGAGAGTTGTGAAGCTAGCAGAAGCAAATCTAGGATCCCCTAAAGGTACATGATTGCATAAACTATAATTTATCTAAATATAGAATCAAAAGATTTTAGGAGGATGTGGATTACTAAAGTTACACTTTTGGTGGCTTTCAACCTGTCCATTTGAGCGGTTTTCTTTTTAGTTAACTTGTTATTATGATCATATAACCCATTAAGTCCTCATATTTGCAGAGATCAAGTGATGGACCGAGTAAAAGCAGCTCAAAAATTGTATAAGATAGTCATGTGGAGAGGGAAGAAGAACAAGAGGAGACACAATGTGGTCGTTGTGGCGAAGTCTACAAGAAGAATGCGTTCTGGATCGCGTGTGACTTCTGTCCATTATGGTATCATGGCAAGTGTGTGAATGTCACAACCACATTGGCCGATGAGATAGACAATGACTCATAGTGAAGTGAAAGTTAGACGTTGCAGTTATGACAAAGGAGCCATAACCTTGATGAGAGGTATAGACTACATTTAGGTTATGCTCATTTGCGGATTTTGGAGAACAAATAAACAGTTTTTAATCTGATATTGATATAAGTTTACTTTCATTACATGTATATACTATTTCATTTATATTTTGTGAGATGAGGTCATCCTTATGTGCTATTTAATTAGGACTTGCACAAGAGTTGATTTCAGTATTGATCTCAATTTTGAGATTTTTGTTGGCTTTTTAGTCTTTACTTAACCCAATTAATTTAAATGTGATTCCTTCTTTTATTATATAAAATAATGTTTGTCTATATCTATATATTATATAATGACCGAGGGGAAGGGTATACTCAAAATGTATAAAGTGCAACACTAAAATGAAGGTAAATTAGTCTTTTAAATACCAATTACATTTACATCCCTCATCTTTATTACGTTTTAATTCCTCATCTTTAATCAAATTCTAATGAATTAGTTCTTAGTTACACTTTATCCCCTTATGAAAAAACTGCCATTTTGGTCCCTGAGGTTTGGTCACTTGTGCCACTTTAGTTTAAAACTCAAACCTTTTGAATCTGGGTCCCTGTGGTTTCAGTTTTGTTGTCATTTTCATCCAAAAGTAAAATTAGCACAAATTTCTCAGATAAAATCCTGGTTTTTTGTCGTTTTTCTCAGTTTAATGAAGGGCAAAATAGTCACTATAGGTTTTATTATAAAAAATTATTAATTAAAATAACACACATCATCATCTTCCCCAAATGCAAACCCTAATCTTCATCACCTCCTCCTCTTCTTCATCACCACCACCACCGCCGAAACCTGCTACACCTCCCCCGGATCCGACCCCTGCCCCATCATCCCCTTAGCTTCACATAACAAATTCAAAGCCTTTAATACCACAACATCAAGCATGAATATATGAATTCCAAACACAGATAACTGTTTTTTGTACAACACAGATATCCAAAGTGCAGCCAAAGTGAAATAAACCAAAGAGAATAGGAAATAAACCGGGGTAAAAAAGTAATTCCAGCGGATAAATAATCACGAGATCTGGACAGTTCGTCTAAATTATACGTAGCGGATTGTACGTCCATGGTAACCTTAAACTGAGGAACACAATTAGCGAACACGAGTGTGTACTGGTCAACATCTTGCTGGAGATAAAACTGGTTGAGAGATTTGGAAGTGAGGGAATCCGAAGTGAAGGTGTAGACGTGTTTGATGATGTCGGATAGGAGGGCGCAAGTGACGTCACCGTCTTCGATCTGTTGGAGAACGTGGAGCCATGAGTCGCGAGTGCAGAGGAAGAAGCCTAGATTGGTGGGGTTAGGGGTGGTGAGGAGAATGAGAGGTTCGTGACGTTCAGTTCGAGTTAGCTGGTGTGGGTGAAGCCGAATTCGTCCTAAGGGGATGATGGGAGATCGGAGGGAGGTGTAACGGATTTCGGCGATGGTTGTGGTGATGAAGAGAATGAGAAGGTGATGAAGATTAGAGTTTGCATTTGGGGAAGATGATGATATGTGTTATTTAGTAAATAATTTGTTATAATAAAACTTATAATGACCATTTTGCCCTTCATTAAACTAAGGAAAAGGACAAAAAAACAGGATTTTATTTGAGAAATCTGAGCTGATTTTACTTTTGGATGAAAATGGCAACAAACTGAAACCACAGGGACCCAGATTCAAAAGTTTTGAGTTTTGGACTAAAGTGACAAAAGTGACCAAACCTTAGGGACCAAAATGGCAGTTTACTCTCTCTTTAACTTGAGTATAGTTTTTAATTAAAAATTTGATATATTATGTGATTAACCATAGGAATAGGCATTTTTTCCCAAATACCCGTACCGTACTCGTACTGATTTTAGGTACTCGGTACATGTATCGGTACCCAGATTTATTGATTTTGGTATTGGTGCTTTCGGTATTTGTACGGGTAAAAAAGGGTACTTGTACCGATTTTTATATAGAACTTTAAAACTTTTTTTATATTATGTTTTATTTCATATTATGGTATTTATGGTACTCGTATTGATTTTACATATTTAATACCCGTATCGTATTCATATTCGTACCAATTTTACCTATTTTGGTTTCGGTTAACGATTCAGTTATTACTCACCCATAGACACTAGACACTGACAGTGTCTATGGGTGAGTAATAATTGAATCGTTAACCGAAACCGAAATCAACCAAAAACTTCAATTTAACTAATAACCTATTAACCAAAAATCAAATTAACCAAAAAATGGTTATTGGGTTTTTTTTTAACCCTTGCTTAGTCAAAATTAACTGAACCGAAGCATTCATATTTTCATATGTTTCTAGTTTTTATACATCTAATTCATGTATTTCATATTTTATACCTTCGTTTCATGTATTTAAACTTTCATTTCAAGTATTTATACATCCATTTCGTGTATTTAAACCTCAATTTCATGTATTTCTAAACAAAAGTTTTCGCCCAAGTTTGATTTTAGCTATTAATCGAAACTAAACTAAACGAACCGAGCCAAAAATCATTAATATAACCAAATAAGCCGAACTGATTAACCAAAAACCAACTGATTAATAAAATAGACTAACCGATATCTTCGGTTTTGGCTTCAATTGAGGGTAATAGCCGAATCAACGGAATCATACATACTCTGACAGTGTCTGTGTTTTCCGCCGCATCGCGCGGACACTTTTTCTCGATAAGATTTTAAATAAAAAAGTTCATGATGTTACATGGATAACCAAAACTTATATAAATTAGTTTATTTACATAATAACAAATAGAGTAAAATGCCAAAATAGTCCATTAGTTTAGGTCACTTTTGTAATTTTTGGCCAAAAATAAACTTATTGTATCTAGGTCCCTGAGGTTTCATTTTGTTGTCATTTCCATCCGATTCACTAATTAAGTCATGGACTATTTTGGCAATTTAATCATTTGTCCTTTTATTTTTATAATTTTCTTTTTATCTTTAGATAAAAAACAAAAAATAATTATAAATATAATATATATAGATACACACTTATATTATTAAATTTTCTTTTTAACAACAAAAATAATAAATAATAAATTAACCATAATATATATATACATATACACCCACATTTATAATTTATATATACACACATTGACGAAGATTTACTGGGCCAGGGGTAGCCTGACTTCCACCGGTTTTCCGCTCGTAGTGATAATTTTACCGAAATTTTCTTAATTTTTTGTAGTGTAAAAATATTAATTTTTTAAGAGGACGAACACCACCCATTTGTATTTGGAGAGTTCGGTCCTCACTAAGCTTTCGTTCAAGCTCCACCATTTTATATACACACCATACACACTCTCTCTTTTATCCTTCTCTCTTCTCTACCTCCACCTCCATCACCACTAGGGATGAGCACGGTACCCATTCGGTACCGAACCGGTATCGGTACCGAAAAACGGAAAGAGTGGGTACCAAGCACTGGTACCGAATACACCGATTTGATACTGGTACCGGTATTTACTGGTATTTTACCCGTAAATACCGGTACCAATGCTCATCCCTAATCACCACCACCACTGTTGCCACCACAATCACCCTCTATCTCGGCACTTTTTTATAGTGATAATTTTAAATATAATTGATTAGTAGTTACACGATGGGTTTTGGGTCGAGTATACCCAATGGGTAATTATTTTAAATTAACAGGTTTACCTGAAACCTGCGAGGTTACCTGATACCCGATGGGTATTAATCTGCTAGAAACCCGTAAATACCGGTACCAAATGCTCATCCCTAATCACCACCACCACTGTTGCCACCACAATCACCCTCTATCTCGGCACTTTTTTATAGTGATAATTTTAAATATAATTGATTAGTAGTTACACGACGGTTTTGGGTCGAGTATACCCAATGGGTAATTATTTTAAATTAACAGGTTTACCCGAAACCTGCGAGGTTACCTGATACCCGATGGGTATTAATCTGCTAGAAACCCGACGGGTTTAGGATAAGCTTATCTAATCGGGTTTGGGGATGGGATTACGTAAACCCGTCCCAAACCCATTTCATTGTCATCTCTAACCAAAAAATCGGTCGGTCAAACTGGAATTTTAAGGGAAGTTGAACCAGAAGTTGCTTACATTCTTCCAGCTTTATCCTAACTGTTTTATAATATTTACGACGCGGACGAGTTCTTACATCCGACCGAGCACTTCGATTAGTGGATCGGTAAGGAGACCGGCTCAACGACTAGTCCGGTCCCGAAAACATCGCATCTCACCTGCAAAAACCTAAGAGCTTCCATGGGAAATCAGATCACCACATTCGAAAAACTTCCAGAAGATGTGATCGCTGACATTCTCTTTTGTATGGAGGTTGTAGACACTGTTAGGCTTAAGATGGTTTGTAGACTTTTCCAGACCGTCATCTCACACCCTTAGTTTAGGCTTTGGATGGCTAATCAAATAAATGTTGTGTGCTTTGGGATAAAAGAGACTAGTTTGCTTATGCTAGTGAGTCTTTAGGTATGACAAGCAAAGGGATAAGAAATTTATGTTCAATCTCAGGACTCTCACCCTCCCGAGCTAATGAACACTTAGATGCGTGAACTACTTTCAGCTCCAGGTAACCTCTTTATCCTTGTATTATATCTATCTAGGGATACACTGCTCGTTGTAAATCCTTTTAATCAAGTTGTTGAAAAAGTTGATTGGCCTTTTGAAATCACTGAGTTCACAGTTAGTAGAAGATCTGAGTTCAAATTATTGTTTCCTCTCATACGAGCTTTACTTTTAATTCATATAAGTTGAATATCACTACACATAGCCGGTTTATTTAAAATATGACCATGTGAAAAGGAGATGGTGGAGGAGGGTAGTAGGGATGGTGACGGACCTTGAACAAGGTCAATGATAGGGCTTTGTTCCTTATGAAAAATGTGGCCTACATGATTTCATTTACTGATGTGGAGTCCTATGACCCTCTATACACTAACCCTCCTCTAGTCTTCTACGAATCTTCGCAAGATCCTAAGGTGCCCTGTTTCAATACGTCATATTGACCGATGTCTACCTATTGTATTATCTATACAAGTGGTTTGTTATCCTAAATGATGCTAGAAGGATCCATATCCCATGGTTATAGCTATGAAATTAGTCACTTTTTTTCCAAATCAGCAATGATTGAACAAGATACGAGTATATGGTGCAACTTTTGATTGCATCAACAAATGCAAAACCACCATGTTGTTTTCATGGCAATTGACCTTTAAGAAGATGAATGCATACTTCATATCTGTATCTTGAAGGCTTTTAATGGCTCTCATAGGGTCTACCATTATGCTTATGATGTGGGCCAACGAACATCGACCGAAACAACACGCATTGGTTTTGCAGTCTAAGGTGTTATTGGGCACAGAGTTTCATGCTCGAGCTTTGTACTGGAGCCATGAGGTTAATAATCTGAATTGATATATTCTTTTAATATGGTCCAACAGACATGGGCCAGCCAGTTGAATTGGAATTTTAAGGGTTCGAACCGGAAATTGATTAAATCCTTCCAATTTTACCCCATTTATTTTTATAACATTTATGATGCCATCCTGTTTTTACATCCGACCTAACCGGTCCGACCAGTGGACCGGTAAGAAGACTGGTTCGATGCCTGGTCCAGTCATGAAAACATCGCATCTCACCTTCAAAAACTAAGAGCTTCCATGGGAAATTAAGTCACCACATTTGAAAATTTTCCTAAAGATGTGAATGCTGACATTTTCTTTCCTCTAATGGTTATAGACGTTGTTAGGCTTAAGACAGTTTGCTAATCAAATAAATGTTGTGTGCTTTGTTCATAAAAGAGACTGAATTGCTGATGTTGGGGAGCTTTTTGGGTATAACCAACAAGGGGATATGAAATTTATGTCCTGTCACAACTAGAAGTGCACAAACCGGGTTTTTTCAATACCCGGTTCCGGTTATGGAACCAGTTCCGAGTATGGTAGGCTATCACTTATACCGAGTATTGAAAAACCAGTTTCAGTTCCGGTTCCTTGTATAAAAAAACTGGGTTTAAAACCCAATTCCGTTTATAGAACCGGTTCCGAGTATGGTCGGGTATCACTTATACAAGGTATTGAAAGAACCGATTCCAATTCCTAGCATAAAAAGCCATACCCAGTTCCGGGTCGGGTATGGAACCGGTTCTTCAAAAATCCGGGTACAATAATCAGGTATTTTGGTATTGAAAAAAAGTCGGTCCGGGTATTAAAAGAAACCGGTTTCAGGGGAAGGCTCAATTTTAAGGTATTGTACGAATTTCCACCACGTTTGCATGTTCATACAACACCTTTTTATGGATAATGCACTTATACACTACCCAACTACCACTTATTTGTCTCTTAAGATCTAACAATTCATGGCTAAACTCCTATAAATCTCTGATGGTTAAGCTTTTATTTTGTGTTGCAAACAATACATGCTTCTAAGATGGCTAAACTTTTATTTCTCTTGCAAACAAAACATGCTTCTAAGATACTCAAACCATAAATAAACAATATGGATGGGAATTGTGGACTCGATTTTAAGGTTAAAACTTAAACATGTGGACATGTTTGTTGTTTTGAGTTACCTCAAAATAAACAAAGCATCATAGATTCATAGTTTGATGCATCAAAAATGGAAAACATTAAATGAAGTCTACTACAAAAGGAAAACTAAGATCGGCTGCAACAAATTAATATGATAACTAAAAATCACAATATTTCATTATTAAACTATAAAAAGAAAAACATATAACAATTAACATGAACATGTATTCGGGTATTTGGAAAACCCGGTTTCGGGTATAAAAAAAAACGGGTACAGGTACAACCCGGTTCCAGGTATTAAAAAACCTCGGGTACAAGCAAGCAGGTAGGTATAAATCGGGTTCGGTTTCGGGTATGATTTTTTATATACAAATCTATACCCTATGCATACCCGGTGGGTAGGGTCGGGTGCGATTCTGGGTACAAAAAACGGTTTTTTAGTACCCGGTTCCGGTTTTTTAAAACCCGGTTCTGATTTTTTTCCGGTTTCGATTCCGGTTTCAGTTTTTTGTGCACCTCTGGTCGCAAGACTTTCACCTGTCCCAAGCTCATGAACACTGAGATGCCTAAACTACTTATAGCTTCAGATAACCTATTTATCTTTGTATTGTTTCCATATAAGGATAGAGTACTCATTGTAAATCCTTCTAATCAAGTTATTAAAAGAGTTAATTGGATTTTGAAATCACTGAGTTCACATTTTAACAGCTCAAAATTATCGTTTCCTCAACGTACAAACTTCACTTTCGATTTGTATACATTGAATATCACTACACACACATTCATTTCACATATGACTCCATGAGAAGGGGATGTGAGGGAGGTTAGCAGGGATGGTGATGGACCCTCACCATCTAAATAGGTATGATGATAAGGCTTTGTTTGGTATGACAAATCTAGCCTACGTGATCTCATTTACTGATGTGGAGTCATGTGACCCTTTATACACTAAGCCTCCTCTAGTCTACTACGAATCCTCGCAAGATCCCGAGGTGGCCTATATGAATACACTTGGACCGATGACTTTCTATCGTATTATCTATATAAGTGGCTTGTTATTCTAAAAGATACTAGAAGCATCCATATCCCTGGGGTCACAGCTGTGAAAGTAGTCACTTTTGTTTTCATATCAGCAACGATTGGATGATATATAAGTACGTGGTGCAACTGTCGGCCCACCGGCTTCAACAAATGCAAAACCATTATTATATTGTCTTCACATTAGATACCTGATGACTGTCGTAAGGGTCATGCAAAAACCTAAATAAACTACGTATATAGTGTAAGTAGGGTATCGTATCCACGGGGAATTTGTGGTCAGTGTTAAAGAAATTAATTAAAACTAAATTATCTAAATTGGGGGTTTGTTTGTAGATTTAAAAGAAAACACAATTTGTCACGAAAAGTGTTATCAATATTAAGAAGAAGTAACCTCCACCCGGAATCCCGAATACCCGTTTTAATATAAAAATCCGTTTTCTGACTCAAAACACCACATAGACATGGCCTCGGAATTAATGAATTTAATTAGTTAATAGGGATAGTGTAACACTCTTCAATTTATTACTTGAATTTAATAAATAATTCATACGATTTATATAAAATGTGTCTAAATTAAAACATAGTTACCAAAACAAGGTTCCGAGTAATTAAAACTAGTCAACCAACGACTAGTTAAAACATTCATGACCTGATTTGCAGCATATTTACATTCAAAAGAAATAGAAACATTTTTTTTATTTACAAAGTTATGAAATTGCGGAAGCTTCAAAAGTTGTGTTCGGTTCTTCAAAAACTTGCTTGATCACCATCCGTACACTTGCAATACCTAGAAACTGAAATGTTTTTAACAAAAACTAATATTAGAGTTCTTAGAAATCTATAGAATATAATAAAAGAAACCAGTTTCTTCATACGTGTCAGCCTCACATTTAACCTCAGCAGAATACCCAGATGCCTTTATTCGCGGATCTAAACCCTGACCCATGAACTATTGGATCCTATATAATCTGTTCCCATGCCCTATTTTCCATCGCCTCCTGTTTGGTAATCTATCACTGAAGAACGAATTTTTGTCAATCGCTCGATTCGTCCTATTACAGGTAAAATTGATCTCTTTCTTCTTTATTATACGTTAAATATTATCGTTTTTGTTTGAATTTTGTGACGTGAATTCTCCATGTAGATCGATTTAGTGATATGTTTACGTTTCGTTTGTCTATGTTTGTTTTATTTGTAGAGATCGGTCTAGGTTATTGATGTTTGGTTGTTTGGATACTGTTGAAACAAAGCTCCTTTTGGTATGACATGAATTAGGGCTTCCATCAGTTTTTAGAAATTGAGATGTTATTTCTGGTCCCCATTTATATGAATTGATGATTCATGAACAAGGGGAACATACATACCTATGAAGGAGATTTAAGAAGAGAATAAGGGTTAGGAGGTGGTGACGACTGTTGTTGTCTAGGGTTTTGTGTGAGAATGAAGGAAGCGAATAAGTGGCTATTTATTTTGTTATTATATTTGGTATTTATATTTTACGGAATATTTGGCTACACTTTTATAGTGTTCTATGAAGTGGTTGTTTGATTCGAGTTGAGCATCAAGTTGGAACACAATTGAACAAAACTGAGCCACAATTCGAAAGTAATGGAAAAATGAATGGTTATTGTTTTGGTTTATAACTGGTTCAGTCCTAAGTTTGATCATGAATTTATTTTTAACTGAGATTAAGAAACTGCAATTCTAAAATAATATATATTTTAATTTAAAAGAAAAGATTCCAACCGGGGAAATTTGCATCGGATTAAAAACCCATTTTCAAGAATTTTTCTCTCACAGGAGACGTGTACATCAAATATATAAATAAACACATGTAATACACATTATTTCTTCTCGAAATGCTTGTGTACATAGAGAATGTGATAATTTCAAATATATTGGTAGGACATTTCACTACTTACAAAATTATGAGAACCACATATTGTAACTGTACACAACCGTAATTTGTAACAACTTGAAATCAGAGACCATAGCCGTAATTTGGCCAAGCATTGTTTCAAGTTGAGCTATACACATTGTTCAACTTTGCTTAACAATACGATATGGTCTTTTAAATTCTAAATGTGAGAATGCTATGAGACGCATAAGTTATAATGGAAATTTATGTGTCAACGGAGATTATGCAAGTAAATTTGTCTTAGAGCAATGATTCTTATACCACAAACCAGAACAAACTAAGCAATGTCCATTTTTTTTACGTCTTTTAGGTTTCATTTGGTGAGATCTAAATCTCTTTATTTTCTTAATGCTAATAGAGGTACAAAGAAGTTGGACTCGACACCAGCGTTTTGACTAGAGTTGAATATGGGAGTAGAAGTTCACGAGCTGGCTGCTAAAGGTCCAATGCTACAGCCTACAGGTAAGTAATTAATAGATTTCTTCATTTCATTATTAGAGAGGTTCATTTCTTTTCATTAATCATGTTGACAAGAGGACATCATTGACTTACATGTATGATTGTGGTAACTAACTGACTGAGAACAACTAGAGGTGATCTCAAAGCGGTAAACAACTTTTTTTTCTTTTGTTTTTCAATACTTATACTCTGTGCCATATGAATCAGTTGTTACTAGGTACTATCTTTTTGAAAATTTGAATAGAGTTTGAACCTTTGTGGACGCAAAAAAAGATATGAAAAAGGAAGTTCCTGTGTTGATCGATAAGTTTCCAGAATGTGGGTTGCGATCTTTGGCTATTGCAAAACAGGTCTGCATTTATATCATTTTTATTTGCACGCTTTTATAGTTTTTATGTTTCATCATGATTCCTTACTCTCACCGTGATAAATTTTATGAAAGTTTATAACAGATAAAAAAGAAAGTCCTTGTGGTTCATGGCAGTTTGTTAGATTGTTGTCCTTTTTTGACCCACCAAATGGTAGTGTTGAGACCATTTGCAAAGCTCTCAATTTTGGGGAAATGTGATGATGATTATCGGAAAATAATTATATATATTGATGTTGGAGTTAATAATAATAACTATTATCATAGTTGGTATTTATTATTAAAACTTTATAACATAAAATTATTTTTATCAAAATATAGGTGTTCAACTTGATATTGCTAAGAAGACTGGTAGACGACTTGGTATGAGACAAACATGTACCCTTCTTCTTTACTTGGTGGCCACAAGGATTTATCTATAGCAACTTTTTGTATTCAAGAGTTCATTGAGAAAGCTCATGGATTTTGATGAAAACCAAAAGCTCACATTGAAATTGATATTGCTCATGCTATATATGATGCTATCATGGTGCAGACAATATTTGGTGACAATGGCGAATCTCCTATATTTGTTGTAAAGTGGTGGATCTGTTTGAGAGAGGCCATGTATATATATATTTTAGTTTTTGAATATTTGCTCTGCAATTAAATAGTCAATATTACTATTTTTATACTATTTTGGTATTCACGCTCGGTTGGGAAAACATATGTATTGTTATTAGATTGAGAATCGTTTATATTGAAGCCCACACATACTATATTTTATTTTGTATTTATTTAATGAATGTTATTTTCGTTATATTTTTATATATTATACAACTTAAATTGTTCAACTGGTGTATATGGCTATAAACGAACTGAACATTCAACGAACAAGTTGTGAATTGTTCGGCGGGAAGTTTGTAAATGTTCGTTAATTTAAATGAACAAATTGGATTATCATGTTCAAAGGCAAGAATCGTGATTGCGATGTTTTTCGAACCAAGATTTAACAAGTTGTGCAGCTTTATGGTGTGTAAGGTTAAACCTGAATGTAAATTACTGGACTGTAAGTTTTCTTTTCAGTTCAAGAAAAATTCAAACCATCGGTTTGGTTCATTGTTGTGGATTTGGTTCATTGTTGTGGATTGTAGTTGTTTCACTAAACCAAAGCGAACTGAGAAACCATTTGTATAGATCAACTTTTAATCAGTTTATAAAGTATACTTCTTTTACATAATTATTAACTTTATTTATATTTCTTTTACAAATGTTGCTTTTTGCGATAAATGTATGGAATCCCATTAAAACTCATTAATGATGATTAACTTTCTCATGATCCAAAAGTGGAGTCCTCTATTATTGTTAAGTTAGTATTTTAACATGTTTTTTCGTATGAATATGAAAGTATTAGTCATTTAGTCTTGCACCTCCTCCTAGATTAAACTAAAGGGATAATCAAACATATATTTCTTTTGTTTATGTTTTGTTGCGTGTAGTTGTGTACCTAAATATGTAGTAAACGTACAACTATAATATTATCTGTGAAAAAGCCTTGTGATATACTACTATGATGCAAATTGGAATGATTGTTAAACCGCGTGTACACGCGGGCTGTAACCTAGTAATACATAATCGAAACTACGCTCAAAAACGGGTTCGATTAACAAGGATATGCAAAATTTAACATAAATGTCAAGGCTCTACCGTAACTTACGGTTTACGGTAGAAGCTGGATCACTTGTGTCTGCCGTAAGGCAGTATAGAACTGCCGTAAAGTTTTATTTTCTACTGTAAGTTACGGTGGAGACCGTAACTTACGGTAGGTGCTGTAACTTTGTTGTTTGACCCATTTAATCATTTTACCCAAACTTCCATGAACGGGATATCTCTTCTAAACGAGAAGATCCCAATCATGGGTTCTTTATTTTCAACACCCACGCTCCCATCATCGGTTTGCATGTTTAGTATTTCGCTACCCGTCACTCGGGTTCAAAATCTACAATAGCCACTCATTATTTGATTATTCGACCCGTTTGGCTCATCTACGGAATCCTCCATTATGATGACTACCAACGAAACCTAACCAATTCTTGACCTATTATTCAATATAGCGAACATTATCGCTTAAAATCAACACAACTTTTATTCTACATTTCGACTACACATATGCTAATTACCAAAATTCACCCAATGTAACGAATCAAGTTGCATACTTGCATAATTCATCAACATTGGTATCTAACCATAATTACCCATCCCCGGGCTTGTCAATCTTAGCGTATCACATCCATTCCTTGGATTACGTTTTTATAACTCAATCATAATGAGTGACGTTTTAGTCACTTCAACACTTACAAATTCAACCATTGTTTGACCCGTTTGGTTGTTTAATGGGAACCACCATTTTACAACATACCAAACTTGTTCTAACCAACATTTAACCCATTTACTCATCTAGTGTTTTTCGTCACTTCGACTAGACATCCAAATTCATACACTATTCTAAATTTAAGTCTACTAGTAAAAATACATAACAAACATAACGTAACGAAACCGTGGTTACGTACCTTCCAAGCGCCCCCTTCAAACGCGTATCGCCATTAGCTTGTCTGCTTGACGTTCCGATTTCCTTGCCTATAGAGTTCAACCATAGGTGTTTAGAACTCTCTTATAGTATATAACGCATAATTTACCACACTAATCAAATATGCGTTTTTTTTAGTCCACATTCTCTACATTTATCTTCTCTTAGGCATTATATCAAACACCTAATGAGCATGATTTCATACAATTCAAAAATCAAGTTCTTGACTAACTATTTAACCAAGATTTAAACATCATTTCACATGTTCATGACAAATTTTCATATCAACAAATCTGGATTTGCTTCATAGAGCTCAAATACACTAAGTTAACAAAGACAATCCTAGTGTTCAACATAATTCTACAAAACCCACTTATCACCTTCAATGGTGATTATGAATTTCACAAGAAATAGGCGAAATTTCAACAAGTAGTTGACTAGGGTTCATCCCTAGACACTATTTCATTCCAAACAACTAACATGCAACATAAATTCTGAATTTCATGAATTCGCTCAGAAATTTAGATGAAGGTTTTCCATGGAAATTACATACCTTATGATCCTCTTTCAGAGGAGATCATTATTCTATGCTTGGATTGCGATTTGGAACTGAATTTGGCCTTCAATTTAGTCAATTCTTGATAACTAGGGTTTGAGCTTGGGGAGCCTCTCCTGGCTCTGTGTTTGTGCGCGACCAGAACACACCAAGTGTGTGTTTTGGTGTGTTAATTATTATTTTTTTTTTAAACTAATTAGCACATGTTCCACTTTGGTCCCTTATCTTTACTTGAGTTACCCTAAGGGTTTTTATCCAAGTTCCTTTGTAACAACTACACTTATGACTAACTAGGTTATTTATTCCTAGTTAGTTTGTTTTTGTTTACTTTATACTTTATAATTTTAAATATAAAGTTTTATATTTTCGGGGTGTTACAAGTCTAGCCCCCTTAAAGAGGTTTCGTCCTCGAAACCTTCGTTAAGAAGTTCTTTGGTTTGGACCGAACTAACTTAGTTTTGTTTTTCAGACCTTATTTCTTTTAGTCAAAAGTTATCATTTACCTCAACGCATGCATTTTCCACATGTAAGTCCTCATGGACTTTAACTTGTGTCTTGTGTTTTTTTTTTTTATCTTATCGCCTATTTGTCCTAATCGTCAATTGGTCACTCAATAGTATGAGTTTGCCCACATGTTTACTTTATACTAACTCTATATTGACAAGGGTTTTGTATAAATCCCAACACTAATTTGACTCCATACGGACCCATCGGCTAGATTGATTAGTCACCATCACTTCATGCCCCATAGATTTCGGGTCTATCCCTCTTTGCCATAATCGAACTTAGGTAAGTTTACGATCTTCAATCCCGTAACTCATGCTACAACATGACCATATTCTGTATCACTTTTCTTAACCGTGATCGTATCACGTCGTGTTTAAGTTTAGATAATCTTTTTGTTATCAATATCTTCTTTCTAATGTATCGTCTTACACCCATCGGTGTTAAGACCTATGTCTTTTATTATTAACTGTTTTCTAATTTGTCTCATAACACTCATTTTCGTTAAACGTTGTTCCTTACTAAAACTGAATTTCTGTTTAACGTTTATCTCTTTTAACTTATGTCAATTACCCATATCCGAGAATTGACGACAAGAATTTATTCTTATCCGCTATTATATTACGCGGGGAGTCGTATCCAGTCATCTTACTATATCCCGAGTGACCCGAAGGTTCTTTTGCTTAGCCTCGTAGGTTATTTCTTTAGGCTTTCATCCCTTTTTGGTTCATTTCTTTCTATTGTTGACGCTAGATTTATTTAGTCCTTTAAACATTTACTTTGTTTATAATTCCAAAGGTTATGACGATCCCATAGATCATCTTTACTTGTGAAGCTTTTTTTTTCCTATACTTAGAAATACATTCATGGTATCATGGGATCCTTTCGAGCCTAAAATTCATTTATCTTCGATTTTTTTTATTGATTCGACCGTAGTCCAAGGCTACGCCCGCTTTCTTTCGGATCATCCTTCCGACTCTATGGCTTCTTATGTCACTTTCGTGTCGATTTATGTCACTCATACCGTTATTTGATTTACGCCCCTATTCCTTTCAACCCGTTACCCAGGCTCTTTATCTTAATGTTTTTAACACTCCGATTTTGTTGGTTTGCATTTTCCTTTCCATACTCTTTTACGACGTATCACACAGATTCAGTAATATTTCGCACTTATATTATTCGTTTTGCGCTTACTTGAAATATTAGGTATTATACTTTATTCTGCCCGTCCGGCATTGCAATAGTTGAATATAACTATCGAAATTTATGTTTTGCGAAATTTCATTGTCTTTTAGTCATAGCTCTTAGTCCGAGTCTTTTGACTTTTAATATGCGTCACCGTCTCTTGGTTTACGCATATATTCGTAGTCCTACCCATCTATCAGTTAGTTTACCAAAGTCATTATTAGAGTCATCATTCCGACATGCATTAAGATTTCGTTTTGATTTATTCGGTGGTATTAGCGTAACCCGTCGCCTTTATTTCACCAATTCCTTAATTCTTCCATTTATTTTGTTTGACTTGTTCTGATGAACTTTATTACTTATAATAGTCAAACTTTATCCTTGTGCCTTAACATTCTTGTTTGTTAGTTTATAATTTTAATTACCTTGATTCTTATCCCTTCCCTTGGGCTCATTACCTTAATGTAATACGCTCCCGTTATCCGGCTTCCGTTTACCTTTATTATCACACACTTTACTTATTTGATCCGAACAACGCCTTTCTTTTGTTAGCGACCCTTAGGTCTATTTCTTTTGCTAATGTCCCAAAGGCCCATTTCTCAAGTCTTATTTGGTAAAACTACTGCTATTGTTATTCGACTTTTGGGGTTTACCCATCCTTATTCTAATACTTTCATAACGTTTATTTTACTAATCTTTTATATAATCATATCCATCGCTGTGATCATCCTTCCTCATAAAGGTTTGATTAATAATGTGTTATTTGGATGGTTACCCATACCCAAGTTTCCAAATTTGCATTTACTGATACTTTGTTATTCATAGTAGCGAATAACACGTATCATCCATTTGGTTTCTTTCTCGAGGATATGTTTGGTCCGAGTCGTAATTTCTCATCTTTAACCTTAATCCTATTGTAACTATAACAAAATCAATTCGTTTCGTTTTATTATTCCATATCATTGTATGAAATTTATCCACATCGTTTATTTATATAACAAAGTTTCTGCATATTTTATTTGGTTTGGCCAAGTCTATAACCTTGTCCTTGTCGTCTATTTTTATTGCAAATTTCCGGGTTCGGGTGTTATTACACTCCTTCCCAATACGTCAGTTATTCACTTTATTAAGTTCCCGGGTTCGAGTGTACGCGCACTCCTTCCCACGACTATATTGACCGTGATTACTTTTGTCTTGGTTTCACATGCTTACCATTGTTTATTTTCTTATGATATACATTTCTTTCACATAATTCGCCCGTTTCACTACTCATGTATGCCCCTATGCAACTATTGTTCACACTAGTATTGAATAAAATTTATAGTGAAATTAAATTTGTAATAAGTATACCTGGAACAACATCAGATTCAGCTTTATCCTCCGCGGCTATCGTGTGGGAAGACCTTGTCTTCTCTTTCGCGGTATCAGGCTTTAATTTCTTTACGGGTCTTGGGTCCATATCCGACTCACTCCCGTCATCTTTTTCTTGTGAGAGACTATCTTTTAATTCAGTTATCATATCCTCTACTGCTAGCAAAATTGTGGTTTGTAGTCTCTCGGCGAACTGCGGTAGACTGGCTTCTATTGCCTTTCCGACTTCCTCAGAAATTTTAGCTTCCATCTCTTCAGTTAATTGAGATGCTAATTCACTCTCGGTTACACCAGACATTTCTTTCATCTGTTCGGTGACCTTCGGCACAGTATCATTATCGTTGCCTTCATCAGTCATCTTGAATCTGAATGTTTATATTAATTGTTAAACATTTCATTTTGTATCATTTGCATCTTTCGCTTTGGTTTAGCCAAGTTCACTACTTGCTTTAACCGTTCACTTTTGGTGCACTTTCCGGGTTTGAGTGAGTTAACACATTTTTCCCATGCACATTAATTCACATCTCATTTCTTACATAAGATAAAATCTACTAAAACAATAAATTAATTCTTACCGGACGATTGATCAAGCTTGAACCGAACACTTTGTTGACAACCTTAAGCTCTGATACCAACTTGTAACACTCTTCAATTTATTACTTGAATTTAATAAATAATTCATACGATTTATATAAAATGTGTCTAAATTAAAACATAGTTACCAAAACAAGGTTCCGAGTAATTAAAACTAGTCAACCAACGACTAGTTAAAACCATGGTTGTAAAACAAGGTCTCCAAGGCTGAGTACTCTCCGAGAAATCGCTACAAGGTAGGCTGCGAGGCGACTTTCTTCAACTCCGACTAATTACTTGGAATCGATTAAATGCGGTCAACATCGGCCAAAATCAGATCTAATAGGTCAACGTGGGCCAATTTTGACTTAAAATAAAATAAAACACAATTTCTATTCCTATCATACTAAAGAATGAATATCAATTTCACGTATTTTGTTATAAATATTAGTAAATTTATGTTATTTGAAACATATTTAATTTCCGGAAACTAATTTCTTTATAATTTGGCATGTCCGAGTACTCCCCGTGTACTCTCCGCCTAGGCCGAGTACTCTCAACTCCCCGGTCGACCGACTAGGGAGCGCCTAACGACTTTTGCAACCATGGTTAAAACATTCATGACCTGATTTGCAGCATATTTACATTCAAAAGAAATAGAAACATTTTTTTATTTACAAAGTTATGAAATCGCGGAAGCTTCAAAAGTTGTGTTCGGTTCTTCAAAAACTTGCTTGATCACCATCCGTACACTTGCAATACCTAGAAACTGAAATGTTTTTAACAAAAACTAATATTAGAGTTCTTAGAAATAATACATAATCGAAACTACGCTCAAAAACGGGTTCGATTAACAAGGATATACAAAATTTAACATAAATGTCAAGGCTCTACCATAACTTACGGTTTACGGTAGAAGCTGGATCACTTGTGTCTGCCGTAAGGCAGTATAGAACTGCCGTAAAGTTTTATTTTCTACCGTAATTACGGTGGAGACCGTAACTTACGGTAGGTGCTGTAACTTTGTTGTTTGACCCATTTAATCATTTTACCCAAACTTCCATGAACGGGATATCTCTTCTAAACGAGAAGATCCCAATCATGGGTTCTTTATTTTCAACACCCACGCTCCCATCATCGGTTTGCATGTTTAGTATTTCGCTACCCGTCACTCGGGTTCAAAATCTACAATAGCCACTCATTATTTGATTATTCGACCCGTTTGGCTCATCTACGGAATCCTCCATTATGATGACTACCAACGAAACCTAACCAATTCTTGACCTATTATTCAATATAGCGAACATTATCGCTTAAAATCAACACAACTTTTATTCTACATTTCGACTACACATATGCTAATTACCAAAATTCACCCAATGTAACGAATCAAGTTGCATACTTGCATAATTCATCAACATTGGTATCTAACCATAATTACCCATCCCCGGGCTTGTCAATCTTAGCGTATCACATCCATTCCTTGGATTACGTTTTTATAACTCAATCATAATGAGTGACGTTTTAGTCACTTCAACACTTACAAATTCAACCATTGTTTGACCCGTTTGGTTGTTTAATGGGAACCACCATTTTACAACATACCAAACTTGTTCTAACCAACATTTAACCCATTTACTCATCTAGTGTTTTTCGTCACTTCGACTAGACATCCAAATTCATACACTATTCTAAATTTAAGTCTACTAGTAAAAATACATAACAAACATAACGTAACGAAACCGTGGTTACGTACCTTCCAAGCGCCCCCTTCAAACGCGTATCGCCATTAGCTTGTCCGCTTGACGTTCCGATTTCCTTGCCTATAGAGTTCAACCATAGGTGTTTAGAACTCTCTTATAGTATATAACGCATAATTTACCACACTAATCAAATATGCGTTTTTTTTAGTCCACATTCTCTACATTTATCTTCTCTTAGGCATTATATCAAACACCTAATGAGCATGATTTCATACAATTCAAAAATCAAGTTCTTGACTAACTATTTAACCAAGATTTAAACATCATTTCACATGTTCATGACAAATTTTCATATCAACAAATCTGGATTTGCTTCATAGAGCTCAAATACACTAAGTTAACAAAGACAATCCTAGTGTTCAACATAATTCTACAAAACCCACTTATCACCTTCAATGGTGATTATGAATTTCACAAGAAATAGGCGAAATTTCAACAAGTAGTTGACTAGGGTTCATCCCTAGACACTATTTCATTCCAAACAACTAACATGCAACATAAATTCTGAATTTCATGAATTCGCTCAGAAATTTAGATGAAGGTTTTCCATGGAAATTACATACCTTATGATCCTCTTTCAGAGGAGATCATTATTCTATGCTTGGATTGCGATTTGGAACTGAATTTGGCCTTCAATTTAGTCAATTCTTGATAACTAGGGTTTGAGCTTGGGGAGCCTCTCCTGGCTCTGTGTTTGTGCGCGACCAGAACACACCAAGTGTGTGTTTTGGTGTGTTAATTATTATTATTTTTTTTTTAAACTAATTAGCACATGTTCCACTTTGGTCCCTTATCTTTACTTGAGTTACCCTAAGGGTTTTTATCCAAGTTCCTTTGTAACAACTACACTTATGACTAACTAGGTTATTTATTCCTAGTTAGTTTATTTTTGTTTACTTTATATTTTATAATTTTAAATATAAAGTTTTATATTTTCGGGGTGTTACAGATAGTTTTTAAAATTCACTATGCAACCTAATAACCCGTTTGATTGTATCAATTACCCACAAATTTACCAACCCGCTAACAACGCAAGAAAGTTGCAAATACACTTAATAAATGACAAGTAATTCAAACACAAGAAACGTTTACCAATAATCCAACACAAGTGGTCAAGATATACCAGTTTACAAGAATCAGAAAAAACGAATAATTAAGTCAAACCGCGTGAACGTTCATCCGGGCAAAAGTCACGAGGAGTTTAGTCGCTCATGATGATCTTCGTAACTTCGGTTGTCATCCCGAGTTCCTTAGAGTTCATAGAATGGCTTGAATAGATGAAAGTAAAATAATAAATTCGTCCCTGATGTTCAATGTATGACGGCTACGAATGAATATGTAATCCCCAAAATTGCCGTCAAAAGCCTCTTCCACTTTTATTCTATGCATAGCCTTTATAATAATTACTTCCTCTCATGTCTCAATAATCACAACCCAAAGTCCGGCCCATAATTCTCTTATTAGAGAATTTCTCTAATTAAGTGATGGCCCAATAATCATATTTAAACTCCATTTAATTCAAGTTCCATCTTTAGTGAGTGCTGCTGATTCATCCAATTTATTTAACATGCCTCCTGTACAAACTTCAACAAACTAAATCAATACCTCAAAATATTAATTGAACTATTAATTCACTTAATTGTTGCAAGATTATTCATTGTTTTCTTTGTTCTATCGTGACCACCAACACAAGAGAATTTGGTCATTAATAACAATTATGACTTCATTGATTAAACTTATTTTCTTTATAATCCATAAAACATAAAAGTTAATCAATGTAGTGCTTCTTAAACCAAAATCAATGCATTTTAATATTAATTAATATAGACTAGAATGTACATAAAATGCACCGATCAATACCCTTCAATAAGATGAAGGTATACTTCATATCTTTATCTTTAAGGCACTGAACTGCACTCATAAGTCTACTATTATGTTTATGGTATGGGCCAAGGCACATGGACTGAATCAACACGCATTGGTTTGAAGTCGAAGGTGTTATTGGTCTGAGTTTCATGCTTGAGCTTGTGCTGGAGCCATGAGGTTAGTAATATGAATTGACTTTTTCTTTTATCTAGATTTGTAATTACTCGATTTGAAGTATAAGATCATTAGAAAGAAAACAGGTAAATTGACTTGTCTGGTCCGTGTATGCATGTAACCTGGAAATCAAGTAAACTGAGTTGTAATATGAGTTAATTACCAGGGGATTAACGATTATAACATGTATTTCTCTTACTACTCATGACACACATTGAGAATTGAAGTGCTAGGGGTCATAAATAAACTTGGGGTTTCATCACACTAGGATTTTGTGTTATTGAATAGTATAATGAAAACTTGAATGTATGTATGCATATGTTGATTAGGTATGTGTTATGTATATATGAACACCTGTATGAAAATACATAAAGATTAAATGGGAAGCAATAGCGCTTTTAAAAGATAATAGAATATTGATTTTAATGGGTCTTTATTTGACCCTTGTAAGTAAAAAGATACGAAGTTGGGTCGTCATCATCAAATAAAGGTTAGGAGCTGTTTGGTAGCCTCTTAATGATCATTCAGATGCTACCAGTTAATGGTTTAAAACCTCTGAATGAATAAGAGGTAACCTCAAGTCTGAATGGTTAAGAGGTAACCTCTGAATGGTAAATCATCACATATCACATTCTTTTACCTTCTCATTGGTAAAATTCTTAATGGTTCCATTAAGAGGTAGCCTCTTAATGACCATTCAGAGGCTACCAAACAGCCCCTTAGATTCATCCTATATCTCTTATACACACATTAATGTCGCATTTGTATTTTGATCATATAAGGGTTTGTTTACATTGTCAATTACTCTTTTGACCCATCTAAAGCGTGCTTTTGGTTTTAAACCAAATCAAGGTGTGCTTATGGTGTGTTTTTGTCTAATGACCCATTAAAGTGTGTTTTTTTTTTTATTAATAAACACCAAATTAATGTGTAAGGTGTGTTTTTTTTTTATTTTTAACCAAACTAAGGTGTGTTTTCACCCATTAAAGTGTGTTTTTGGTTCATAAACCAAATTTTAGTGTGGATAAGGTGGTTATTAAATCAAATTTGAAGTGGAAATAGTATTATAACTGTAGTTTTGTAAATTGGAATGTAATAGAAGCTACAAAGCTTTTGTTCACTATAAGACCATGTGTAGTGGGGCGTTATGCATCCACATAAAGCCTCTATAAAGCCCCAAACACCATTACGAAGGGCTTTATGAGACAAAAAAAATAGTGGAGCGTGATATATATAGCGCCAAGTATGGGGGAGATTTCAAAGTTTGGACCAATCAAAAATTAGTTAATGTTTTTATAATTAATTAATAAAACGAAAATTAATAATTAGGTATTGATGCGTAGGGGCTTTATAACTACGGGCTCTAATGATATAACGCCCCATAAAGCCCCTGTGTGACGTGGCATGACACGTGTCGTATAACGCCTCACAAAGAGCTTTATGACTACGGATGAAATAGAGGTTCCAATATCCCTAATTAATCAATTAATACACTACACTAAGAATCTTTGTTCACAATTAAAATTCACAAATTCTGAACTTAAAAGAACTGCCAAGAAATATTAATTTCGAATCGTTTCTATAGTAGACTTTTATGTCATGATTAACTTGGATGTGTCAAAATTTATAAGTTAAAAAGAATTACTATTAAGTTTTACAGTTTAAAGTTTATACATAATTACTTCACAATTTTTTTGTTATTTTGATTGTAAATTTGTAGTTTTAGAATCTTACTACGCAAAAGAATAAAAATAATGGGTTAAACAAGTCTTCTTCGTATCAACCATAAATATAAGTGTCGAGTTCAAGTTCATGTGTAGACACGATTTTTGCCTCTGTTACGTGATTAATGTTTTGTGCAAGTCTGCATATGAAGAATTTGGTAATCAGAGAGATTAATTTTTCTCTCTTAATTTTTATTCATGGCCAAGATCATACTTAAATACAAAAGAAACTTGAAGAACAAGAAAAATCCTAAAACAAAGGAAAAGATGATATATGCAAAATAATAAAAGATCTGGCCAAATATATCACAATATGCGATATATCCAATATTCTCCCTCAAGTTGGAGCGTGTAAGTTCAGCATGCCCAACTTGACCAGTAAACTTCGAAGATGTTGAGCTCCTAGTGGCTTAGTGAGAAGATCGGCGATTTGATGTTTCGTACCAATGTACATTGGTTGTACTTCTTTCGACTCTACTCGTTCACGAACAAAATAACAATCTATTTCTACATGTTTTGTTCTTTCATGGAAAACTGGGTTGTTCGCAAAGTGTTTAGCAGCTAAATTATCACAAAACAATACGGTTCCCTCTGTGGGGTCTCATTGAGTTCTGTTAGCAATGAACGAACCCATAATACTTCGCTAACGGTGGTTGCCATGGCTCTATATTCTGCTTCAGCCGAGGAACGAGAGACAACCGATTGCTTCTTTGATTTCCATGAGATAGAGCTCCACCGAGAAGTAACAAGTATCCGGTACGTGATCGCCTGGAGAGGGGACACCCGAGCCAATCTGCATCGCAATAAGAAACAAGTTTCATGCCTCCTTCTTTTGGTAAAAAAAATTCCTTGACCGGGTGTTGACTTTAGGTATCTTAGGACACAGGTAGCAGCGTCCATATGATTTTGCCGAGGATCAGACACAAATTGACTTAATACGTTGACAGAATATGTGATGTCTGGACGTGTAGCCTGTAAATATAGCAACCTCCCAACAAAACGCCTGTATGTATTTGCATCAACCTTTTGCTCCTCCTCTCCTTTGTCAAGTTTAAGATTTTGCTCCATGGGAAACCCACTCGGGCGACATCCTTGTAACCCACTGTCTTTCAAAATGTCAAGTGTGTATTTACGCTGGCTAAGGACTAAACCATTCTTTGTGCGAGCCACTTCTATACCCAAAAAATATTTCAAAACACCAAGATCTTTGATGCTAAACTTTTCATGTAGTTGGGACTTGGTGTATTGAATCATGTCCATATTATTTCCGACGACGATCACATCGTCGACATAAATCAAAGCTGCCACGAAAACCTTCTCTCGTTTGTACACAAATAAAGAGCAATCGGCTTTAGATTGAGTAAAACCTAGTCCCAACAAAGCACTCGTGAATTTATGATACCAATTACGCGAAGCTTGTTTAAGACCATATAAGGACTTTTTGAGCCGACAAACACGAGTATCATTGTTACTTGAGAACCCTTGTGGAAGCTTCATGTAGACCTCCTCCTCAAGATCACCATGCAAAAAAGCGTTATTGACGTCGAGTTGGTGTATGAACCAATCCTTCTTTACTGCCAAAGCGAGTAACGTTCGCATTGTCACCAGTTTTGCAACTGGGGCAAAAGTGTCGTGATAATCCACACCTTCCATTTGCGTAAAACCCTTTGCTACCAAACGCGCCTTATAGCGGTCAATCTCACCATTTGGTTTATACTTGATCTTGTACACCCATTTGGAATCTATAGCTCTTTTTCCATGAGGTAATTGTTCAAGTGACCATGTTCCATTTTCTTCAAGAGCTTTGATTTCCCTTTTCATAGCCTCTCGCCATCTTTCATCCTGTGATGCCTTGGAAAAAGTTTTCGGCTCATCATGTGACGAGATGGCCGCAAGAAAAGCTTCGTGTTTATTAGAAAATTTATCATATGAAATATAGTAAGCTAGAGGATGTACCGTAGAGGAAGCCTGATCAGAGTTTGGGTGTGCATGGTTGACAGAAGGGGGGATACTCACTTCGAAGTCCTTAAAACGAGCTGGTTGAGTTCTGGTCCGCTGAGATGTGCGGCCCAAAATACCATGAGTGGGCTGATCGTTGTTGGGTTGTTGATTATTTTCAACTGCATCGGCCCGTGCTGGTGTTTCTGGTGGGCTATGAGGCTCATCGGCCCATTCTGACTGGTTTGTGTCGCCTATCGTTTCTTGTTCATGGGCCACATTGGAACTACTTTGGACATTCTCATCACTATGATCTTTATCATTCTGTGGCTCATTTAATTTTTCGGTTTCAATGTGACATTCACGTTCAAAATCTTGTTGATATGTGGTGAGTATCTCGTTGTCACCTTCATCAACACTTTTCTTTTCATTTGAAAACGGAAATATATTCGCCAAAAATTTCACATCTCTGCTAACAACAAGCTTTCTTTTTTCTAAATCATAGATTTTATAACCCTTTGTGCCAAAAGGATAACCCAAAAACACCCCTGCTTTCCCTCTAGGAGCGAATTTATCTCCTTTTGTGTCAGTGATCTGAAGTCGTTGCTGCCATAGCCTTCCGATCCTTTTGCATGATCCCCATTCTGTAAAGTCCACCAATGCACTTACCCATTCCAATCAAGTTCCTCGTCCTCAAGCCCTGCATGACAAAGAAATCCGGGAAAAAAGTGATGGCACATTGTAAGTCTTTCGTTAGTCTACTAACTGACAAGAGATTGCATTTGAAATTTGGTACAAAAAGAACCCCTTTGATTTTAATTCCCCCCTTAAACATAAGTTCACCATTTCCTTTAACAGGAACGGCTTCACCATTTGGGATGGTGACTGGTGTTTCTTTATTATTTGTGGAGAGGTTCTCAAGATACTCCCGAATATAAGTCATATATTTGGTCGCCCCTAAGTCAACTACCCAGTCACCTTCCTCGCTGAATTTACCTGCCATGTTTGCCTTTGGAGGATTATCCGTTTTCTGATCACCGGTCTTGCCAAAGAGCTTGAGAAACGTGTTATATTGCTCATCGCTTAGCCCTTGTATATTGCACGGGTTTGTCTCAGCCACAGCTGCCTTTGGTTTTGCCATCTCTTTCTTTCCCTTTCCTGGCCACCAATCCGGGTAACCAACTGTCACACCCCGATTTCCACGTGTCTCACCGGTGGGCCCGGTGGGGGATTACCGTGACGATGTTGGCAACAATATAGTCAAACCACACAATTATATAATGCACAGCGGAAGCATAAGATAAATATTTAAATTTCAACCTCTGATTGTAATATCAAAATGTATTACAGGGGTTGGATATATCCACAGTGGATCGTAAATAGATATAAAGTATTGTTCCATCAGATACTGCAATCAAGCTTGCGAGGCTTATCCCGACGCTAGGGAGCTAATACCAGCCAATTTACGTTTAGGTACCTGCACTTAATCTTTTTGGGGAAAATACGTCAGTTTACACTGGTAAATACATTCAACTGACACATTTGAAAATGTTTATTAAAATTGATTTGAATGCACAAGGCACAAACTCTTTTATAACTTGGGAAAATTCATAATGATCTTGTGAACGTTTTACATGTTCTTTTATGCGTTCAGTAGCCCGGGTCGTGCCGGGTTAAAGATTTATAGACACACCACGTTTGCGTAAAACCGTAGTACAAAAACCAACGGCTACGTCTTTTAATTTTAATGTCGACACTTTATACCGGGTGTACGCCTACACCGGGATGTCGATGGTCGTGGCCATTTCGTAAAATGATGCCGAGGATATCCGGGACAACGGTCATTAAACCCCCCAAAGGCTTATAAGCAACAAAACTGTTTAAATGAGCCGATCATATCTAATCAATTAACCACCTAAGCGATGGAATTATATAATGCTCAATCAAGCGGTATTAATATACCGTAACCCAAGCCCATATAGGGGAAATAAGTTAAAGTATTTACCTTTGCAAGTATTAATCCTTAATTTAGATCAAGTCACCGATAGCTTTTACTGGGGCTCCTAATCTGGAACGAAGGTTTTAATTAACCTCTTAGAGTCCTAACGGTCCTTATATTAGCCGTAGCTTAAACCGGTTGATTCCGATATATATATATAGATATGGTTAATTCGCACGAAAAGGCGAAAACCGAGAATGGAGTATGATTTGGACCCAACAAGTTCGGAGACTTGTTTTATATGGGTTTATAGTTCATACTCTGGATTTTGGGGTTCAAATAATATAATTTGACCCATATCGGCTATTGCACGAAAACTAGTTCCATGGGCCGTACCGTGTGCGCAAATAGGCGAAACGGTTAACCATAAGTGTCCTACGCTTATTTCCTAAGTCAATATGCCTTAAAAGTATTTTGGTATCAGTAGGATACCTTCCGTAATGCCCGTAACGAGTTTAAGTTAATATTATGCCCCGTAGGGGCTTTTCGGTCATTTTAAAGACTTTTAAAGAGCTTTTCGGGTTCTACAGGAAATCTGAGTTTCCCGAACAGTTTATAAAGTTTAAAATACTTTATTTATTATTTAAAATCAGTGGCAACTGGAATCGGGTCAAAAGACCTTGTAGAACTCCCGTTTTGGCCAAAAAGGGCATATTCGGTATTTACCGAACCGTAGCCATAACCGCAGGTTATGAGCAAGGTAAAAATTATTAAAAATCTTTAAAATTCCCAAAATATTATTTTACCACAGTGGGTAAAAGTTTTGGTGACGAAAACTTGGGTTAGATAGGCGTTATGCTAATTGCGCCGTTAATTACAAAACTTTCTTTAAATTGCGCTAATTAGCATAACTCTCATTCTAGACCTCGGATTGACGTGAAACTTTAAGGACATGCTTATAATTTAACAAGTAAGGTTTTGGTCCGTTCACGTGTCCGAAATACTCGTTTTAATTTTAAAAGGCCGTTACGGTCAACTTTTAGGCGAATGACGGAAATACGTAAAAGACTCGGATAACTCATGAACCGACCACAGAGGCTTTTACCAACATGTGACCTGGTCCTAAGAGAGTCCTAAGGTATATTTATACCTCACTAAAACGGGTCAGAACTGAAGTCAAAGCAAAAGTCAAACTTTTGCGACATTCGGCTCCGAACCGGTTCTATATAGTAAATGATCGATTCAAACGAGCGCAAACATGTTTATATACTTATTATCATGTTTTATGATTGTCAAAGCAGGTTCCATAACATATATATTACAGATTATGCATAAATCGCTAAAATAGCTTTCTGATGACTTTTTAACCGCACGTTTGACTCGATAATTGACATAGTTAGAGTGGTGATCAGGGGGAACCTTTTTAGAGGTTTAATACCCACATAAATACCAACTCATAACCACTTTTGATTCGTCATAAGACTGAACCATTACTGATTTATTGTAAAGTCAAACCGTAGTTACGACGGTTTGGTTTTTAGCTAACAACTAAGCATAAACTGAACAATGGATGATCAAGGTAACTTACAGAAGTTAGAACTTGAATATGGAGCAGGGAAGAAGACTTGAGAACACTTAGAATGATCAGAAAGGTGAGTTTTGTGTTGTGTGAATATTATGAACTTAAGGCATGCTATTTATAGCCAATGCCAAGCCTCATTGATCATTACAAGCACTACAATCAGACCAGAGGTGATGGTAGGTGTCCCCTAAGTGTTATGGGTTGAGCATAGGGTGCCCATGCCCCATTTGTTGGTTTTTGATCGTTCAAGACTCCAAAAGTCAAGAAAACATCAATATTCTGCATCTGGGCACTTTACGCGGCCCGCATGGGAGTTCCCATGCATTTTAATGCGGGTCGCCTAAAGATCAAATAACAGACGCGAAACAAAGGAGGCTCGCGGCCCGCCTCAACTAATCCTTAACCTTCACGCGGGCCGCCTAAGGTTAAGATTTTAGGATTTTTAAATCTTTTTGTAATGATTACAGAATCTGGCCATTAATAACGAAATCTTTCGTAATGATTCGCCTGACCTTTCGGTTTTGAAGGGGTAACTTTGCGGTTTGGCCCTCGGTTATTTACCGATAGGGGCCTCGTGTTAATTACCCGCATTATTAAGTCCCCGGTTTATTTATTAATTATATTGGAAAGCCTTAACTTTCACTGTTGACGCTTTTAACCCTTCTTCTACGAATTCGATCGTAACTTTCTCGTTTCATATCGAAACTTCGCGAAATTCATATATATTATTTTAGTGAGGGTATAATACCGTTACAAAGTCTTTGGAACGTTAAAGGGTCACTCAGAGGTATTATTAAACATGTTGACACAGTTAACCCCTGTAGTTTGTAATCTCTCACTTTCTTTCGCGTTTTGTGTTTGTACGATCTATAATTTATTCGTTTGAAGGTTTAAGCATTATTTAGGGATACTATACAGTATATTTACCCTTGTTGACATTTATAACCCTCGAATTTATATACTTTCAAGGTTTGTCAAAATTAGTCCTTTATTTATTATAGATGCCACGTGTAAACAAATGACACGTGTTAATACATCATTGGACACAAAAATTCGAGGTGTTACACCAACTAACTTGAAACACCCGTCCCGAACATGCCCATCTCTTCCACAAAAAGTGCAGTGTCCCACCTTATTGTTTTGCCCTGCTTTGTCATTTTTCTGCCAAGGTTTCTTATAGTTTTGGTTGTCACGACTAACCTGCTGAGACGTTTGGAAAGCCGCTGCATCAGGAGTCGCCGCCATCTTCTTTCCAGCGGCAATGTTTCTCTGCTGCTCATCTTCGGCTACCAAATGATAAGCTGTACCGAGGCTTGGAGTGGGTTTTGTAGCAAGTATTTGAGTTCTCATAACAGAAAACTCAGCATCGAGTCCCATCAAGAATTCGTAAAGCCTTTCCTTTTCCTTGAGTTCTGTAATCTTCTTTACAACATTGCAAGTGCAGCCATCGCATTCGCACCGTGGCGTTGGTAGAACCGAGTCAATTTCATCCCATAGGCTTCTTAGTTTGGTGAAATATGCTGAAACAGAGACCCCTTCTTGGCGTGTCTGCGTGACTGACTGCTTTAGTTCGTATGCCCTTGGGGCACTTTCTTTCCCGAACCTCTCGTGTAGATCCTTCCAAATCTTGAGGGCTGTGTTTGCGTATTTTACGCTGCTTCTAATCTCTTTTTCCATTGCAGTTGTGAGCCATCCTTTGATCATGGCATCACAACGCATCCACTGCATATACTTGGCATCGTTCTTGTCGGGTTTGAGAAGGGAGCCATCGACAAAACCAATCTTGTTTTTGGCAAACAAAAAATTGGTCATCTCTTGGCTCCAGTCATTAAAGTTGCTGTCAGAAAGGTTTTCGTTTACCTGGAACTGTTTTGGATAGTCAGACGGGTGTAGGTAATACGGAGAATTGGTGTCGATCGTTTCTCCATTGTCTTTGGAGCCTTCGCCTTTCTCTCCGGCCATAAGAAGTCGGCTGTTTATGATCTTAATGTTGTTGTATCTGCTCTGATACCATGAAGAATTTGGTAATCAGAGAGATTAATTTTTCTCTCTTAATTTTTATTCATGGCCAAGATCATACTTAAATAAAAAAGAAACTTGAAGAACAAGAAACTTGAAGAACAAGAAAAATCCTAAAACAAAGGAAAAGATGATATATGCAAAATAATAAAAGATCTGGCCAAATATATCACAATATGTGATATATCCAATAGCATATTCAGGGTCTCACCCGACGACACTTCCACATGCATGGATCATTGATTCGCGGGTTGTATTGGTTCAAGAACCCTTGATTACTACTATACATAGTTGCAAAGGTCTTGATGTAACGAATAGTCAAATGAGTACCAATTATAAACCGAGTATCAAATCCAAACTAAGGGTGATGGCTAGATTCTTGTCTCATATATTTGTGTGCTTTGCATTCCCTTTTCTTAAATTAATTACAACATAGGCAACATTAGTTTGATTCATAATCAATCAAATCTTTGTGTTTTCACAATTAAATGAAATGTATAACAGTAACCACTTACGTCTAGTGAATACGATATCCTACTTATCTGCTTTTTTTCAAATATATTCTACTAAATGAAAAAAGTGTGTCTTGACACTTGCATTCAACCAATTACATTCATAACCCGTAAATCAAAAAGAACATTTGATAAGCACAGATAACATATGATACTGTTTAACATGAAAAATCTCTATCAATAAGAATATAAATCATGAACCCATAGTTTTTATATTTATAATGATAATAATAATAATAATGATTATAACTCAATCCTTAAAAGCCCAAGTTGGTTTCTAATTAGGCCCATATAATTTAAACTATTAACATTGGTGAGCCGAGCTATGACTTATTTAAGCGAACTCAAGAAATCTTTGAATTATTAAATAAAAACAATTGTATGAAAGTACAATTGAAGGAAATGCAAGAAAGATATTTAGCAATAAGCCTAAAGTTGGCAGAGGTGGAGGGTGAAAGGCAACAACTTATAATGACTTTATAATCTACATTATGGAAAAATTTAAATTGGGTCTTTCTTCTCTCTATAGTTTATTTTATTTAATTTTTTTTGTTGGGTTTCAAGAGGATATTACATGAATACGTGTACCGTAAAGATTTGCATGCTAAGTTTCTCGGTAATTATAATCCTTTTTTTATATTCATTATATCCTTTAATAGATGGTGAGATGTGTTATACTTTATGCCTGAAAAGTAGTATTTTCTTGATTGCGTACAAGATGATAGGGTACGGAGCTAAAAGCATCTGTAACATTGAGAATCCACATGTAACTTCACAACACCGTTTATGATGAAAGGTTAAGATAGGATTTTTGTTCTTTTTCCAATTTTAAATGTCTTGCAAGCATCTTTATATGACATGAGCTATTAATGATAGTATGGTTAGTGGCTCTTATGGGACTTGGTAAGGTTTAAATTCAACTTAGTTGTGTTCATAGGTTCATTCATATTGTTACTATATAATACATTAATGTAACCCGTCCACCGGACGGGTATTAAACTAGTTTCTAATAGTTGTCGCATAAATAAAAGTTATGCAATGCTTATAATAGTAAAAAAGAAATTATTTGGAAATCCTAATGGGTATCTTCTAACAAACTAACGGTTATACTCGATATTCGACGGGTACTGGGTCGGATATGGATATGGGATTACTAGTGTCCAGCCCAAACCCGACCCATTGCCATCCCTAGCTAAAGTTGCACATCTCTATGGGCATGGTTCATTATAGGATTTTGTGGAAATGTATGATTAAGGTTAAGGATTGCTACCACATCATAAAGGTGTGTCTTAGATTTCCGACACTCTAGGTGGATATTGAAGGTGATTATCTTCTTGTTTTTTTGTATGTATGTTGTTTTATGATGTTTTAACTTTTTTCTCTTTTAATATGCTACTCTGACACTAGTTCTTTTGTTATTGGTTTTCTTTTACTTTTAAACGGAGGGATCTCTGAAAGTAGTCTCTCTATTTCTCGGAATAGAGGTAAGGTTTCCCTATATCTTATCCTCTCCAGACGTTAACAACGACTTTGTTAGATGTGGAATCTACTGGGTATGGTTATTATTGTTGTTTTTTAATCATTATTTTGTACAGGTTTATACTTTTGGTTGTGTATATATATGTAGTTTTAGAATATTAATATGCAAAAAATAATGAGTTAAATGGGTTGTGTTTGTGTTAGTCCACACATATCGGTGTCTTGTTCGAGTTTATGCGTTGACAAGATCAAAATTGGGTCAGTGACGTCGAGTTGGGTACGTGACATGTTTGGTTTGACCCGCTAACCGATCCATCCCTAATTAATCAGTTAATACACTACACTAAGAATCTTTGTTCACAATTAAAATTCACAAATTCTGAACTTAAAAGAACTGCCAAGAAATATTAATTTTCTAATCATTTCTATAGTAGACTTATAAGTCATGATTAAGTTGGATGTGTCAAAATTTAAAAGTTAAAAAAATACTATTAAGTTTTACAGCTTAAAATTTATACATAATTACTTTATAGTTTTTTTTTTTTTTTGTTATTTTGATTGTAAATTTGTAGTTTTAGAATCTTAATACGCAAACAAATAAAAATAATGGGTTAAACGGGTATTGTTCGTATCAACTATCAACCCATAAATATAAGTGTCGAGTTCAAGTTCATGTGTAGACATGATTTTTGCCTTTGTTACGTGATCTATGTTTTGTGCAAGTCTGCATATTCGGGGTCTCGCCCAACGACACTTCCACATGCACGGCTTATTGCTTCGCGGGTTGTATTGGTTCAAGAAACCTTGATTACTACTATACATAGTTGCAAAGGTCTTGATGTAACGAATAGTCAAATGAGTACCAATTATAAACTGAGTATCAAATCCAAACTAAGGGTGATGGCTAGATTCTTGTCTCATATATTTGTGTGCTTTGCATTCCCTTTTCTTAAATTAATTACAACATAGGCAACATTAGTTTGATTCATAATCAATCAAATCTTTGTGTTTTCACAATTAAACAAAATGTATAACAGTAACCACTTGCGTCTAGTAAAATACGATATCCTACTTACCTGTTGTTTCTCAAATATATTCTACTAAAATGAAAAAAGCGTGTGTCTTGACACTTACATTCAACCAATTACATTCACAACCCGTAAATCAAAAAGAACATTTGATAAGCACGGATGACACATGATACTGTTTAACATGAAAAATCTCTATCGATAAGAATATAAATCATGAACCTATAGTTTTTATATATTATAATGATAATGATGATTATAACCCAATCCTTATAAGCCCAAGTTGACTTCTAATTAGGCCCATATAATTTAAACTAATAACATTGGTGAGCCGAGCTTTAGCTTGTTAAAGCGAACTCAAGCTGAAATTTTAGCTCATTTGAGATTGTTCTCAAAATAGCTCAAGCCGAGCTCAAATAAGTAGGCTCGAACCGTGCAGAGCTCAAATAAGTAGGCTCAAACCAAGCCGAGCTCAAGCTTGACCTTTATAAAACATGATGAGCCGAGCTCAGCCCGACTCGTTTACACCCCTAACGACACCATTACTAAATGCAAAGAACCACAAAAATGAACATCAGTAAGAATGGAATCACATGAAGTTGTACACTAAATTAGTAAATTCCCACAAATGTAGCATTGAATTCTTAAACCAAAATATTTGGAATGACCAATACATATATAAAGAGGGGAGAGGGAGGGAGGGGGGGGGGGGGTATGGTAGTTTATCCAACACCACAAATGGAAAACAAAATCTTTCCCCAGAAATAAACCATAAAAACTTACAATACCATGTATAACAAGATCCCTTTTAAAAAAAAATAAACACTCTAAAATAACTACCAAAAACAAATACATAAAAGGCTTCCATACTTCTTCAGGAAGACGTCAACAACCGCTTGATCCCGGTTTTCTGTTCCGCAGTAAGCTTTGTTGGGAACTTGATGTTGAATTTGACCCTCAAGTTGCCCTTTTTCGTCGGTTCTTTGGGTATAGGCATCCCTTCGCCTTTAACTACTTCTTCGTAAGTTGGGCTGATTACGGAGGTGATGGGAACCGTTAAGGTTCGGCCGTCAAGCGTTGTGAGTTGGGCGGTGTAGCCGGTCAGAGCTTCGGCAAGTGATATCTTTTGGGTGACAACAAGATCGTTACCATCCCGTTTGAAAACTGCGTGCGGTTTCTCGTCGATGATGAAAACAAGATCAGAAGGGATTACACCTCGTTGTTCGTTTCCTTTTTCGGGAAATGTAATTTTTGTACCCTTTTTCCACCCGGGTTTGATCTCTATTGTGAGAATTTCTTCCACTGTGGTCGGTCGCCTACAGTCACAGTTACACAAGTTATTTTTACTTTATACAGCCTTCTTAATCATAAGTTAATTATTATAGTACAAAGTATAGTACACGGATGGTCCCTTTGGTTTACCAAAGTTTTGGATTTGGTCCCTAGCTTTCCAAAAGTACATATATGGTCCCTGTAGTTTGCACTTTGTAACGTATTTAGTCCCTAGCTTTTTCTAAAAGTACATGGATGGTCCCTGTGGTTTGCACTTTGTAACGCATTTAGTCCCTAACTTGGACATGCTAAAACCTTTAGATTTGTTGACTGGGGACTAAATGTGTTACAAAGTGCAAACCACAGGGACCATCCGTGTAGTTTTGGAAAACTAGGGACCAAACCCAAATTTTTGGTAAACTACAGGGACCATCTGTGTACTTTACTCTTATAGTAATATCGTTTTCTGAATTCATAATTAACTTAGTTAGAGAAAAATGGAAGAATCAGTGTTTATGGGTAAAGCCAACCCGTGCGCCCATCTTGCCACCTATGTCATGATGCATTAAATACAAGATCTAATGTGTGTTGGGCGTCTTAAGATAAAAATCCGTATTTGGTAATATTTTATATTTCACATTTATCATGTTCAAGTCGGGCTACCAAGAATAAATAAAGTACAATGTCGGGCATGTGGACGCGTAGGCCAATGTAAGTACTGAAAGTTTAAGAGATCATGTTTATCAAGAATAAATAAAGTACAATGATAGGCGTGTGGGCCAATGTAAACGAAACTTATAATCAACCTAATTGTAAAAATACAATACTATCACATTTTACATACCCAAAACTCAAGATAACATGCAGAATGTGATGTTACATTTATTGTTCATCTGAAAAAAGATGAATGCAGGTGATTACACGCAATATGAAATAAAGCATAGGCTGCAATTCCATATACGATACACGATTAATTAAGAATATAAAAGAGAATATCTTCACTTTTTGCTAATAAAGACAAAGCCCAATATTAAAATGGATTTCAGGCAAAAAAGAGTGGCAACATTTATGACATTAATTAATTAATTATACCACAAAAAATAGAATATTTAACCTACTAGTAACCAAGTTTCTTCACTTTTCCACTAAAGTCACACTATTTTTTTTTTCAAATTAAAAAACCACTCAAGTTTCAATATTGTTTTATTCTTGTGAATTTTTTTATAAATGTTTAAAAAAAAGTGACCTAAAAGAAACAAATAAGAAACTTGGTTATTATTTAGTTGTTATTTTTTTCAACTTTAACATGAAGTAGGAGGTAAATGAGAAGAAAAAAGTTCTAAATGATAAACAAATTGCATAGGTGTTCCATGTAGGTCAGTCAATTTAAACATATATAAAAAACTTCACAACAATGGAACAACAATGAAGCTTAAGTAGTTTTTGTAGTTGGAAAACGTATGAGTGACTTTATTAGAACAATATTGAAACTCGGTTATCAAAGCATGATATTATCCCTAAATTAAACAAACACAATACATGTATTGTACATATAAAAGACAAAGTATTCAGTGACGGTCACTCGGTCCGGATATCTTATTAAGTAGAATTTGGGGGTTTTAACTTTTAACCAATGTATGCATTATTACTATTACAAAAAAAAAAAAAAAAAAAAGATATGAAGAGCATCTATGTGATTCCAAAACACACAAGAGTCAATAAAGCTTTCCAAGACATTAAAAAGCTAACTAGTATAGTTGTTAATAGCGAATAGCAAACGATAGCGACAAGCAACCTATAAGCTACGTAGCGATAGCGATGAAATAGTGGGCGCTATTTTATGTTTAGTAATACGCTAGAAGAAAATTTTAGAAATGCTTTATATATATATATATATATATATATATATATTATATCCAAATATTGTGTTTCGATACGTGTATTTAACAAAAAAACCTAAAAATCCAGCTATTATATACGTATATTTTATCGCTATTTATATTAAAACAAAAAAAAACTGAAATCCCACTACTTACTCGCTATGGAGACCCCAAAATCAGATAGCGATGAATGAGCGCTTCGCTACGCTATTCGCTATAGCGCTATTAACAACTATGTCAAGAAACATGCAATTGATGACATTCAATGCACAAGTAACTTCAAAACATAACGAAAACGAACCCAAGCTAACAATCAAACCTTACCCGGTAGCATCAGTGGCGTCCCTCGAGATCTTCATCTTCTTTGTTGTCCCCTTATACAGGTCCTCCAAGCTGCACGGCAACGTCCGCTCAATCGCCGCCCCTTTCCTAGGCGGCATACTAGTGGACCCTTCACCGCCAGCAGCCCCTCTAAACTGAGAAAATATATCATCACCAAACATATGCCTCGGAAACTGCCCACCCGGCCCACCACGAGACCCGCCCATATCCCCCATCCCTCCAAACGGGCTAGAGAACCCAAAAAACTCCGAAAATATGTCGTCCGCGTTTCGAGGATTAAACCGGAATGTTGTTGAACCACCGTCAGTCGACATGCCGGAAAACCCTCCGGCACCCGGTGGTGGGACCTGCCCCTTCAAACCCTCTTCGCCATATTGATCGTAAATTGCCCTCTTTTGCGGGTCACTTAGCACCTAAATGAAATAAAAAACTTAACTAAATTAATCAATCCATTATGAAACTTAGAGGCTGTTTGTTTACCTCTTAATGAGGCTCTTAATGGTTCAGACCTCTTACTGGTTCAGCACTTAATGGTTCAGACTGTTTGTTTCACAAGCAAATGTCTGAATGGTTCAGACATTTGCCTCTGAATGGTTAAGATTTATACAGAGTCTGAATGGTTAAGACCTCTAATCTGAATTGGTCAGACATTTACCTCTGAACAGTTAAACATTATACAGGCTCTTAATGGTTCAGACCCCTTACTCCCCTTACTGGTTCAGCACTTAACCATTCAGATGTTGCCAAACAGCCCCTTAATAAGTCTCATTAATAATAGATCCCTAGCGCATTAACTCACATAATCAGTATTCAATAACAAATTCAAGATTCCAATCTACAACCAATCGATCGAATCTAAAACTTTACGGAACAACTTATTAAAATCAAACCTAACCAAATTAATCAATCAATTTCAATACTTTATAAATCTCATAAAATATCATAACTTCCCCTCTTTTGCAGATCACTCATAACATAAATGCAATCAAAACTTTAACCAAATTAATCAATCAATTTCAAAACATCATACATTAATATATCATAAATTCCCCCTCTTTTGCATATTACTCAAAACCTTAACAAAAATAATCAATCAATTTCAAAACTTCATACACTAATATATCATAAATTCCCCTCTTTTTCGGATCACTCAAAACCCGAACCATTAAAACATGACAAATCCCATAAACAATCAAAAATCACCCTCTTTTGCAAATCACCCAAATCAAAACCTAACCAAAACCAATCAAGTTAAGAACTTTATAAAAACCCACAAAAAGACAAATCACATACCCACAATCCAATCACAAAATCAGTGATTCCAATCAATCAAACCCAACAATTCACCAAACAAAACATCAAACAAACAAATACCCAGTATATAATTTTAGTTATTAGGCAGATCACTCATAAGTGATCATAAAGTGGCCTCATTTGCAGATCACTCAAAACATAAATGCAATCAAAACCCTAACCAAATTCATCAATACAGTTCAAAACTTCATAAACCTCAATACCTCATAAACAACTGCAGATCACTCAAAACCTAACCAGAACCAAACCAATTAATCAAATTTCAAAACTTTATAAAAACCCACAAAAAAAATCACATACCCACCATCCAACCACAAAATTTGTGATCCCAACCCATCAAATCCAACAATTCAGCAAACAAACAAATACCCATATGCAAAATCAACATTTAACCAACAAAAACACATACATCATAGGCTTCAGAGATGGTTTTGAATTTGGCTTCTGCATCTTTCTTGTTGTTAGGGTTTTTATCAGGGTGCCATTTCATGGCGAGTTTTCGGTAGGCTTTCTTCAAGTCATCGTCTTTAGCACTGCGATCGACCTGAAGAACCTTGTAGTAGTCCACACCCATGGTTTGTTACGATGGCTGATTGTGGTGAGGTTGGGTGGAGATTTTATGGTGGGTGGGTTCAAGAAACTTCTGTGTAGTGAAAATGGGGTGAGGGAGTAAAGTGTGTTGGAGTTTTATTTGGGCTGTTAAGGCCCATTCTTTTTCTAATAGTTATCATGCTTTTTTTTACTATAAATATATAAGGTTTTATGTTTTAGGGCCTGAATTTGGTTGGTTTACACCTTACTTGTCGGTATGGTATTAACACTCAGTATAGCAGCTGAAAAAAAACATATAGAAAATGAGATTTTAGTAGTATTGGTTTGATCTGTTATGTTATGGTATTGAAACCGTAGATGAAAGAGAAAAACTCAAAACATAAAGTCGTGATATACCAAGAAAGATATCTGCATGTGTGTTACAACGATCGAACACCATAAAAATGAATACTAGTACTAGTTCTGATAACAGTGATACTGGTATTATTGTTAGTATTGGTTTGATACGTCACGGTATCGGCGCTATAGGTTATGATACCAAGAAATATTTTATTTTAATTCAAACTCTGTTTTCAGTAAAATTTATACTGGAATGTCAAGAGAGAAAAATTAAACACAGCGATGTATTCATGGTTTTTTAAGTTAAAGAGCAAAAATTATTAGAGGAAAATCAGATTGAATGGGTTAAAGGCATATATAATTTATAGTATAAAAGGGAAAATGAATGAAAAAATAGATGAAATAGGTTAAAGGCATATATAATTTACTAGTATGGTGCCCGCGCGATACGGCGGGGATGACAATATGCATTGTGGTACTTGTTTCTCGTAATTTTCTTATTCGTATAATATTTGTTGTACTGTTATTGTGGTGGATATATATCATAAGCGAACTCATCGATTAGTCCATTTCATTGTGGTGTGCATGGTTCGGTCAGTTCGTGTTTTCTATTAGTTTATAAATCCTATCTTGATATATTGTATAGTACGTCTGTTATTTTTCATATTCTTAGCGTATATGAACCCGCAAACCCGTTTAGGTTAACGGGTCGGGTTCGGGTCAACCTAGTCGGGTTGGCGGGTTGATCCGTTTAACACATTTATACTATATTATATTTTTTACAATATATTTTATGTTATATATTAAATGGAGTGTGTATTTTATGCTATGATTGTAACTTAAAAAGAGAAATTAACATAGATTTTATAATTTAAACATGATATTATTATATACATTTGTGTTTTTAAGTACACTGTAATTTTAGTATACAAATTTCAGAAAAAAAATAAAAAATTCGGGTTAAACAGGTCATGTTCGGGTCAACCCATGAAATTTCGGGTCGTGTTCGGGTTCATATGTATGGTACGATTTTCGGGCTCGGGTCGGGTTCGAGTTCGTGTAAAATTTTCGGGTTTGGGTCGGGTTGAAACCGCCAACCCGCGAACACGACCCGTTAGTTACATGTAATGATAAATTAAGTAAAATGTGTTTTGGGTATCAAAACAGTATAAAGTAATTAAAACATGGGAGAAAATTTCCTATATAATAAGAGCATGACCAATAAGGTGTTTTTAACTTTCTTTTTTTCTCATTTTTCCGCGTAAGTCATTCTTTCTTATTGCGGAGCTCATTTTTGACATTTGTATTTTGATCTTGTTCTTGGCTAAAAACAAGAAAAAATGGATTAAGGTGGGCCCCTTATACTTTTTAATCATAAAATATATATAGAAAGAGAGGCGAGTAGCTATAAATAATATAAAGTGGTGATGATGTGGCAATATATTTTGGTGTTTTTGGGTTTTCTTATTCGGTGAGTTTTGAGTGTTTTTAGAGAATAAATTTTTCTAATGTAGCATGTGACATGTCATGTTTTTACGCGTTTTTTAGTTTCTTTATTTTGGATGGTCGAAGAGTATTAAAAGTGAGTGTTACATTGTTTCAAATATCAAATTCTCGACTTGAGGTTTATTTTGTTTCAATGTTGATTTGAGGGTTATATAACTCATTAATTTTTTACTTGGGAGGATTTCTATTTCCTTCCTAGTTTTAATCCGGTTCAGAACGTCGGTTGTATGGAAACGGTGAGGAAGGCGGCGCTAGAAGGCATCATGGTTATCTCATGTTGGAGCTTGTGAAAGGCTAGGAACAAGGCGGTGTCTTCGGGCTCTATGCCTAAGGTGGACGACATATTCAGTGAAGTTAAGTCTTTAGGCTATTTATGGTTTAAGAATAGATCGAATTTCAAGACCGTTCAATGGTCGGATTGGTGTAAATTTGTATTTATGTAGTCTCTGTTGTTGTTTGGTCGGCCCGGTTTTCGGATCGGCGGTTCTAATGAAGTTCTCTTTTTTTTTTAAAAAAAAAGTTAGTAACTTCCATTGCCGGCATGTTCTGTTTGTTAGAAAGCAACAACACACAAACTTTTGCATTTTGCTTGATTTTTATATAATGTCCTATGCTATTTTTAACTTATATTGCTGGCATATTTTGCTTGTTTCACATTGGGATCTTTTGCTAAGCTAGATTTTTATCACATATTCTGCAAAAAAAAATTACAAATTTTTAATAAATAAACAACGTTAACGTATGATTACAAGAACAATATCACCACGATAAGAATCTAACAAAATCGATTAGAGCCAAATCATACACCGCGTTTTGTCCCTTTAGCTAAACTTCGACTATATGCATTTGACCAGTTTGAGATAAAATACAATGCATGCAGGACCGCAATTACAAGTTCCCTTATGTCGCAACCAAGCAACACGAGAGTGATTCCATTACCAATAATCTTTGCACGAACACACACCATTTTTGAAGCAATGAAACCGGTTCCTATCCCTTACTACTATCTCCCTATCAACAATCTCCGAAATCAACTTCAAAGCAGCATGACAATCTTCACAAACACGAAGATTCTTCATGATCCTAATCGGAGTTCCCTTCGCTGTATTAATTAAACCAAACACAGCCGCTAACTTTTCACTATGTCGCAATACAAATTTGACTTTTTCGCTCTCTTCTATGTCAAGAACAATAACCGAAGTGTTCGGTACATACCCTCTCAACCTCATTTCTTCTAACAACTTCTCCCATCTTTCTTGTATCGCTTCGGTCTGCGGATGAGACTCGTCTCCAGCCACAAACTCATGCACTACACCGTTAACGGAAATTGAACTTGACCCGGGTGTTTTCTTCACGCCTTTCTCTCTCATCAACTTTCTCACTCTTGCAGCATCTTCCCACCTCTTAGCTTCTGCGTAAATGTTCGATAAAACAACATAGTACCCATCGTTAAGCGGATCTAGTTCAAGAAGATGTTCGATCACTTCTTCGGCCAATTCAACGTTCTTGTGGACCCTGCAGCCGCCAAGAAGTGCGCCCCATACCACCCCGTTTGGTTTAACACGCATACTTTTTATGAACTCACGCGCTTCTTTGAGTAACCCGGCCCGACTGAGAAGATCAACCATACAACCGTAGTGTTCGATTTGGGGAACTATACCGTAATCTTTACTCATGCTGGTGAAATACTCGTGGCCCTCGTTTACCATCCCCATGTGGCTACAAGCATGTAAGAGTCCGATAAATGTTACCGCGTTTGGTTTGATTCGTAAATCGATCATCTTGGAGAATAACGTTAAAGCTTCCTCGCCCTTTCCGTTGATCGCTAACCCTTGGATCATAGCCGACCACGACACAACCGTTCGCTCCTCCATCTCGTCGAAAACACTACGAGCCGCTTCTAGACATCCGCATTTAATGTACATATCCAACAACGTGTTGCAAATGCGAACGTTTGTTTTAAACCCACTTCGGTTCGAGAACTCATGAATCTTTTTCCCTAAATCATGCACGCAAAGATCCGCACACGCTGCAAGAACCGCCACCACCGTAACCTCATTCGGACGTACATTTTCCTCTTCCATCTTATTAAAAAGCTCAATCGCTTCCTTCGGTTTTCCAATGTTAACAAACCCCATGATCATAGCCGTCCACGACCTCACATTCCTCTCCGGCATCCTACCGAACAACGCATACGCCTCATCCACATCCCCCCTTTTCACCAAATGCTTAATCATTATGTTCCACGTAACAACATCTCGGTCAGGCATTTTATCAAACAATTGGCGCGCACTCTCAAACTCACCCGAAACCACATACAAATGCACCATACCATTTAGCAAATACAAATTGGATTGAAACCCATGTTTCTCAATAAACCCATGAACAATCTTCCCATATAACCCGTCCTCAAGTCTCGTACAAGCTTTAATAAAATGCGAAAAACTAAAAGCATTTAAACAAACACCTTGCGTGCATAATTGAATGAACAAACGAACAGCATTATTAGGGGTATCACTATCAGCTAATTGTTTCAAACAATGGTTCCATATGTCAGTCTCGTTAGTGCAAGAGAGTTGAATGAGTTTTGTAGCGTATGGGAAGCTGGGAGTGAGTGCACAAATGGAGGCTATATGGGTAAGTTGGAGTATAGATATGGGTGTGTTTGTTTTGATGATTTGGGTGTGAAATTGTTTGAGTTCAAATGGGGTTTTGAAGGTGTGTAGAAGAGGGTTTTGTAGTGGGGGTTTTGGATGAGGATTTGGTTGGTGGGTTTGAGGAAGAGGTAGTGAAGATGAGGAGAGTGTGTATCGATGCATTTGAGTTTCTAGTGGAATGATTATTGTAAGTCATCGAAACAATATAATGATTGTATAGTTGAAATTTAATAATTACTGCGCGTTACGACGAAATCGAGCAAATTATAATTTAACACATATGTTTTTTGAATATAAGACATGTCGTTTAGAAAGCCAAGCCATTAAAACGTATTTTGAGTACAACTTCGTTTTTAACAAAACTTATAACGGAATGTTAAAGGAAAAAAATTAAGCACAACTACGTACTTAAGTTTTTATAAAAAAGTTGCAAACGTAATTTATTAAAGAAGTATCAAATTAATTGATAAATTAATATATGTTCTATAAAAAGAAAAAGAATTATTAAAAAATTGGTAAAGGAATTATGTGGTTTAAAAAAAATAAATAAAAATATGTTAGTAAAGTAAATATAATAATAAAAAGCTATATATTATCGGTAACAATATATATATATATAATAAAAAGCTATATATTATTATAAAAATAAAGTTACTATTCATGACCCTTCGGTAACAATATATATAATATATATATAATGGTTGAGGTTGAGCTTGAGCTTGAAGTTAAATGAAGATAGGGTCGATTATAGATTGAAAAGATTATTAGCGAAATCAATTCGTAAGGTTTTTTATGGTATAACTATAGAAACAAAAAGAGTAGGGTATCATTGAGTGATTGGCGCAAATTTGTAATTATGGAATCCTGTTTGTTTTGGGGCCGCCTCATTTTGGGGTTTGGCGCTGTTTCTAATGAAGTTCACTTTGAAAAAAAAGGTCGATTAATGTTGGTTCATACAAGGCTAGATAACACTCTAAGGCCATGGGGTATGGGGCTTGGGTTGGGGCGTGGGTTGGGGGAAAACGCCCAAGCCACCATCCCGGGTGAGCTTGGGTTGAGGCGTGGCCCTTGGGGCTTGGCCTTCAAGCCGGGCGTGGGGCGGTATGGCCATGCTAGCTGGCTGCCTCCCATTCGCTCACCCGCCACGTCATAGCGGACATTCAAAATTTGAATTTAAAATTCAAACGGTTTGGACCTTTGGGGACACCAAACATATATTGTAACCCCAACCCACTGGTCCCCCAATCCCACGAACCCAACCCCACCGGCTACCCACTTCTCTCGAAACCGCTAACCCACTGTCCCCCCCCCATCCCACGAACCCAACCCCACCGGCTAACCCACTGCCCCCCCCCCCCCGCTATGGCATCCTGGACCCATGAAGAAGAAATGGCACTCGTCAATAGCGTCATCGACGCTATGAAGGGGCGGCCACCGGGTGTGACATTTGGTGCGCACTTTGGCTTTCGGGACTGTGCTCTCGCCTCGATTTGGGCGAACGGCACGCATCCTTCCAGTTACGGTGTGACTTCAAGTCGTTGGAGTCTGTCGAGACTTTAGTGAGAGTTTTGTAAAACCAAAATAAAGCACAGAGCAAGTCGTCAAGGTTCGGGTTTCACCCTTGACTTAACAACTTCGTTCCTGTTCGGATTAAATAAAGAGGAATTATGCGTTAAAGTATGGATTTCACTCCTTATTCAACACAAATTTTCCCCCGTTTGTAGATAAAAATGCGGGTCGAACAAGCGATTTAGTCGAGAGTTTGCGGTTTTCACACCTAATCTCGACCTAATCACTCGTTCATTTGGAGGTAGTGTGCAGTGATAGTGTAGTGTTCAGCGAGTGCAAGCGAGTATAGCAAGTAAGCTTGTGCGGAACCCTGCAAGGCAGGCACAAGTTGGTCTGTTGGTACTTAGACTATAGACTAGGTCGTTTCTAAGACATCGGCCCGGCTAGGTCGAGTCTCGCCTAATTCCCTATAGTTATGGCTCTGATACCAATCTGTCACACCCAACCAATGGCGGAATCATCGGGGCGCGACACTGAGCGAAACAGATTGTTCAAGAGATTCCACAACAACTATTAAATTACCAAATCTTTAACGTTAATATCCCATACTACTAACAGATAAAGTAAAAATAGTTATTACAGATAATTGTCTTAAAAACAAGTAAATTGTTCCGACAACTCAGATTTTTTTATTAGGTTTGTTTCTAGACTCCATCCTAGCTTGGTTCTAGCAAATAACAAGCAAGCATCCTAAGCACCTGTCACATATGTTAAAATAGAGGTCAATACACATAGTGTAAAGGTGAGCATACAAGTTTGATAGATATAATAGAGTTCGAAATCATTTACGCATAACCAGCATGTAACATGTATAAAGTGAAGGCTAGTAGGTTATCGACAGAGAAATATGCATAGATGTGACTGCGAGTTGTAGAATGCGCAACCCATATCCCCCTGGGACACGTGAAGTAAAGCCCTTAACAACCCCTGTCCACGACAGGTGCCGAGTCCAAACTATAGTACTATCGTTGCTAAGGTGTCAGGCAACAATCACTGTGTTAACATAACATATAATCATTCATCGAATAACACGTAGCATGCAATAACGGTTAGCGTATAAATAGTGTTTGCGTTATGTGTCGATTGTGATTTAGAATAAGTAACGTATGTAACACCCAAAAGTGCGTAAAGCAAAAAGGGATCGAGTATACTCACAGATAGCGTTTAACAAGTAAACACTCTCTTGGATTAAAGGGAGCGCTGAGAGAGATTAGCCTGAACAGTTAACGATAGCATAAGCGAGGAACGACGCGTAAAACAGTGCAAAAGTACCAAGTGTCGATTGGTAATCCGATCGGATGGCCACTCGATCGGATGTCAATCCGTTCGGATGGTCATTCGATCGGATGGCCATTCGATTGGATTGACATCTGTTTGGAAAGGATGTGTTTGTGTATGATGGGTTTGAAGTTTTCGTTGTAGCATTTTGAAAACAGAGAAGTATCTCTACCTTTTAGGTCGTTCGATCGGATAGCGATCCGTTTGGCGAGGTATTTCTCAGAGAACAAGTTCATAGCAGGATTAACATCCAATCGGATGGTCTACCGATCGGGTGGCAATCTGTTAGATCTGACTATACATTGAACATGTTGAAAATTGTTAAGTGTTGAGACCAAGTGCAGTCCGATCGGATTGCGGTTCGATCGGATGGCGATCCGATCGAATGGCAATCCGATCGGACGGCAATCCGTCCCGTGACCTGATCGTGTTGCTAACTTGAAAATTCGTTAAGTTTTGTGGTTGTTCGAAACGATATGACAACGTGCTAAACAACAGAAAACCCGTCAGGACCCAAGTGTCCCGATCGAACAGGAATCACCCAAGTCCGATCAGTCAACTGTTCGAGACGGTTGTTCATGTTTAACCCGAAATCATTTGTCTCTTGGATAGAATTCAGATCTTGAACCAATACTTCACTAAGACTGAGTAGAAGATCAGAACCAGCTCTGATTCTGATCTTCTACTCCTTCTTAGTGATGTGTTGGTTCAAGCTCTGAATTCTATCCAAGAGACAACTGATTTCGGATTAAACATGAACAACCGTCTCGAACAGTTGACTGATCGGACTTGGGTGATCCTGTTCGATCGGGACACTTGGGTCCTGACGGGTTTTTTGTTGTTTAGCACGTTGTCATATCGTCTCGAACAACCACAAAACTTAACGAATTTTCAAGTTAGCAACACGATCAGGTCACGGGACGGATTGCCGTCCGATCGGATTGCCATTCGATCGGATCGCCATCCGATCGAACCGCAATCCGATCGGACTGCACTTGGTCTCAACACTTAACAATTTTCAACATGTTCAATGTATAGTCAGATCTAACAGATTGCCACCCGATCGGTAGACCATCCGATTGGATGTTAATCCTGCTATGAACTTGTTCTCTGAGAAATACCTCGCCAAACGGATCGCTATCCGATCGAACGACCTAAAAGGTAGAGATACTTCTCTGTTTTCAAAATGCTACAACGAAAACTTCAAACCCCTCATACACAAACACATCCTTTCCAAACAGATGTCAATCCAAACGAATGGCCATCCGATCGAATGACCATCCGAACGGATTGACATCCGATCGAGTGGCCATCCGATCGGATTACCAATCGACACTTGGTACTTTTGCACTGTTTTACGCGTCGTTCCTCGCTTATGCTATCGTTAACTGTTCAGGCTAATCTCTCTCAGCGCTCCCTTTAATCCAAGAGAGTGTTTACTTGTTAAACGCTATCTGTGAGTATACTCGATCCCTTTTTGCTTTACGCACTTTTGGGTGTTACATACGTTACTTATTCTAAATCACAATCGACACATAACGCAAACACTATTTATACGCTAACCGTTATTGCATGCTACGTGTTATTCGATGAATGCTTATATGTTATGTTAACACAGTGATTGTTGCCTGACACCTTAGCAACGATAGTACTATAGTTTGGACTCGGCACCTGTCGTGGACAGGGGTTGTTAAGGGCTTTACTTCACGTGTCCCAGGGGGATATGTGTTGCGCATTCTACAACTCGCAGTCACATCTATGCATATTTCTCTGTCGATAACCTACTAGCCTTCACTTTATACATGTTACATGCTGGTTATGCGTAAATGATTTCGAACTCTATTATATCTATCAAACTTGTATGCTCACCTTTACACTATGTGTATTGACCTCTATTTTAACATATGTGACAGGTGCTTAGGATGCTTGCTTGTTATTTGCTAGAACCAAGCTAGGATGGAGTCTAGAAACAAACCTAATAAAAAAATCTGAGTTGTCGGAACAATTTACTTGTTTTTGAGACAATTATCTGTAATAACTATTTTTACTTTATCTGTTAGTAGTATGGGATATTAACGTTAAAGATTTGGTAATTTAATAGTTGTTGTGGAATCTCTTGAACAATCTGTTTCGCTCAGTGCCGCGCCCCGATGATTCCGCCATTGGTTGGGTGTGACAGATTGGTATCAGAGCCATAACTATAGGGAATTAGGCGAGACTCGACCTAGCCGGGCCGATGTCTTAGAAACGACCTAGTCTATAGTCTAAGTACCAACAGACCAACTTGTGCCTGCCTTGCAGGGTTCCGCACAAGCTTACTTGCTATACTCGCTTGCACTCGCTGAACACTACACTATCACTGCACACTACCTCCAAATGAACGAGTGATTAGGTCGAGATTAGGTGTGAAAACCGCAAACTCTTGACTAAATCGCTTGTTCGACCCGCATTTTTATCTACAAACGGGGGAAAATTTGTGTTGAATCAGGAGTGAAATCCATACTTTAACGCATAATTCCTCTTTATTTAATCCGAACGGGAACGAAGTTGTTAAGTCAAGGGTGAAACCCGAACCTTGACGACTTGCTCTGTGCTTTATTTTGGTTTTACAAAACTCTCACTAAAGTCTCGACAGACTCCAACGACTTGAAGTCACATCGTAACTGGAAGGATGCGTGCCGTTCGCCCAAATCTCAAAACTTAACAACTTTCAAGACTGCAAAAAGGTCAAATCTCGGGACAGATCGCCGTCCGATCGGATTGCCATCCTATCGAACCGCAATCCGATCGGATTGCACTTGAGGTTCAACACTTAACAATTTTCAACATGTTCAAATCTGACGGATTGCCACCTGATCGGAAGACCATCCGATGGGATGATAATCCTGCTGTGAACTTGTTCTCTGAAAAATACCTCGCCGGACGGACCGCCATCCGATCAAACCGTCGTTCGATCGAACGACCTGAAAGGTAGAGATACTTCTCTCTTTTCAAAATGCTACAACGAAAACTTGAAAGCCATCATACCCAAACACATCCTTACCAAGCGAATGTCAATCCGACCGAATGGCCATCCGATCGGATGGCCATCTGATTAGATGACCATCCGAACGGATTAACATCCGATCGAATGACCATCCGATCGGATTGCCATCCGATACTTGGTCACTCTGCACCGTTTTACGCGCCGTTCTTCGCTTACGCTATCGTTAACTGTTCAGGCTAATCTCTCTCAGCGTTCCCTTTAATCCAAGAGAGTGTTTACTTGTTAAGCACAATCTGTGAGTATACTCGATCCCTTTTTGCTTTATGCACTTTTGGGTGTTACATACGTTATCTATACTCAAATCACATCGATCACACAACGCAAACACTATTTATACGCTGACCGTATTTACATGTTACATGTTATTCGATGAATGCTTGTATGTTATGTTAACAGAGTGATTGTTGCCTGACACCTTAGCAACGATAGTACTATAGTTTGGACTCAACACCTATCATGGACAAGGGTTGTTAAGGGTTTTACTTCACGTGTTCCAGTGGGGATATGTGTTGCGCATTCTACAACTCGCAGTCACGTCTGTGCATATTTCTTTGTCGATAACCTACTTGCTTTCACTTTGCTACATGTTACATGCTGGTTATGCGTAGACGATTTCGAACTCTATTATACTATCAAACTTGTATGCTCACCTTTACACTATGTGTATTGACCTTTATTTAACATATGTGGCAGGTGTTTGAGATGCTAGGATGTTGCTTGCTTTTCATGGAATCAAGTAGGATTGAGAGTCTAGAAACAAAGACAAATTATTTTATTTTAATCTGAGTTGTCGGAACATGTTATTCGTCTTTGAGATACCGCTATCTGTAATAATGTACTTACTTAATAGGTTATGGTATGACACATAATATTAACTATTCGGTAAAGTAGTTGTTATGGAATTTCTCTTGGACAATCGGTTTCGCTCAGTGCCATGCCCCGATGTTTCCGCCATCGGTTGGGGTGTGACAGTTTGAACCTGATATCTCGAACCCGTCCAGATGCATTGAACTAGCAATTACCCAACAACTATTTTAATGACTTTTTTTACCATCACAATACATTTGATGTCGATTTTTTGATCTTTTTTTCATTCCAAATGTTAGAATACGGGTATGTTTGGCAAAAGTAGCTGTTGGTTGGTAGCTGGAAGCTGGTAGCTAGTGGCTGGAAGCTGTTAGCTGGTAGCTGTAGCTTTTTAGATATATTTGGTGTTTGGCAGAGTAGCTGAAGCTTTTAATAAAATATATAAATGACCAAAATGGACATAACTAAAAATTTAAAAAGTTTATTCATTAAAAAGTTCATTATCTTTAGAGGTTAAAAAGTCATTTTTTCCTAAAAGCTTGTAGCTCATTCTAAACGCTAATAGTAGGAACGTTCAACCAAAAGGTTTAAGCTCCTTCAACCAAACAAGGCTTTTTATTGAATAGGACCTTTTTCTTAAAAGCTTAAAGCTAGAAGCCCCTAAAAGCTCCATGCCAAACATACTCTAAATATGCATTAAAGGTGTTGGTTAAATCACAACACTAAAAAACAAAAGAATAAACGCTCCCGAAACGCTATGGAATCGAAAGCGAACATCAATATGTCAATATGGGTTGTTCCTCTACTAAACTTACTGAAGATGACGAATCAAATGTAAAAAAAGTTGTATTTCATGTCGTAAGTTTTTTTTAATAAAATTATATATTCAGTTTAGTTATTATATTACAAAATAAATAAAGTAAGAATTTTTAAGTTATTTATGTTTATTATTTTTTTTGAGAATTTTATATTAATAGAGTTGAACAATAGGGTTGAACTCAGTTTGTGAACTCAACCCAGTCCCAACCCAACCCGAATCCGTTTCATAGGGTTTGGTTATGTGGTCTCCCAACCTGGTTAGAACCCAACCCTGTTTGAGTGCATGCCAACCTGATTTGAATATTTTTAACCTAGCCCCAACCAGGTATGAACCCGGTTCGGGTTGAAATCCTAACCCGATTTGTGCACCTTTACCTTGAGGTTACACCACAATATGCCAAGTGTCACAAATTCATCTCATTTATTATATTATATAGATATAGATTTAGGGTGTACGGTGTGGGACGCGGCAACGGTCGGCAAACACCGGCGCCGATGTTTTTGGGACGCGGCAAAGGAAAGGAATCGGGGACAGCATGCCGAATCGGGAAGAATGATTTTTGACCGTTGTTTTGTCCTCCAACGGTAATAATAACGTTAAAGGTAGAAAAAAAATTGTTTTGAAAAATTACACCATAAATACTACCCAAATATTTTGAAAAATTACACCATAGTCTTAGTCTTGAACTTTCATTCTGATCCTCTTTTACATTTCAATCTACAACACTTTCAATTATTTTGAAAAATATGGAAGGCTCAAAGAAGGGTGAAGGCAAGAAGAAAATGGTAGGGTCCGGTTCAAAGTCGAGGGCTCAAGATAAACGTGGTTCGGGTGGTACTAGTGTCCCGTTTAATCCGCAACTTGGGTTTGCGAATCAAACCCAACCTCCATTTTATTTTAACCAACCCATGCATCAACCTTTCAGTTATGATACCCAACCCACCCAAAATTGGATGCAATACGGTCCGAGGATGACTCAAGCCGGTTATTATGATTACTCCCCAGAAGCACAAAATGCTTTTGACCCGTTTGCTTTTTAAAACCCAATGTCACAATCACCGAGAGACGTACAACATGAAGCCGATATGGAGTTCGTGCCGGAAACCCAAGAACAAGAGTTAGATGATGATGATGATGATGATGTTGCGGATGAACCGGAAAGAAAAGGAAAAGCCAAACGGGAAAGTTGGTCGCCTAGACAAGAAGAGGCGTTGGCAAAGGCTTTTGTTCATTGCACTTTGAATAAAAAGAAAGGCAATCAACAAAAGAAGGATGGCTTTTGGAAGAAAGTTCTAAACCACTACAATGAAACGGTCGGAGGAAGTAACCGAACTCACCACCAAGTTCGCTCAAAATGGATGACGATGCAAACAAAAATTAACACATTCAATGGTCTATATCATCAAGCGGTAATTTTTTTTATACGGTTTATTTTTTAACGAAATATTTGGATTTAGTTGTTGATAATTTATTATTTTAGGATCGTTTACGTCCTAGCGGGAGTGACGATGCTTATGTAATGAAACAAGCGCTAAAGGATTACAAAAGCAAAGAAGAAATTGATTTCGCTCATGTTGCGGCTTGGGAGGTTGTTAGAACAAATCAAAAGTGGTCGCCGGTATCTTTGTTGAATGAAGAAAGCTCCGGTTCGGGTCTAAAAAGAAAGTCATCGGATTCGGGAAATTATACACGAGGATCACCGAATTTCGAAATCTCGAGCGGATTCGATATTCCCGACATAAACGAGGATCCTTCACCACCACCACCAAGACGACAAACGAGAAAGGAGAAAAAGGACAAAGGGCCGTCTTCAAGAAACGAAGATCCAAGAGATATAACACACAAATTCGAAGAGTACAAGGCCATGAAAAAAGAGATAATGGAAATTAAACGTATACGAGAAGAAAAATATTTGACCTTGGCAACGAGAGGCGTTGCGACAAACAATGTTCGACAAGGACTTGGAGACGTATAATCGGCCTACCGACAATGTTCACCCTGCGATGTTGGAAATCACACTCGCTAGAAAACGTGAGATCGCAAAAAAATATGGATGGCCTTGTGATTTTTAGTTTTTTTTTAAGTTAGATTTTATTTAAAATGTAATCTTTTATTTTTATTTAAGATGTAATGCTTTATTTTTAATTAAAATGTGATGCTTTATTTTTATTTTTAAAAAGTTTATGTTTTTTTCATTTTATCTTAAATATAAAAAAAACATAAAATAAAAAAAGTTTGCCACTCAGCAAGTGTTTAAACCACTGCCAACAATTTTCAGCAAAGTTTAAACACTTTTGACTGATTGACATGGCGCGCTCTGATTGGTCGGTTTTTTGGTTTGCCACTTCAAAGTGTTTAACCACTCCTTACACCCTTAGAAGGTTTAAGCATTTCAATATCCTTTGGACAACTTTTGACCCATCTGACACGTCGAAATAATATATAATCTCTATATCAACTTAATTATAGGTAAATAGGTCGACATTACCACCTTTAACCCATTTGATCCATCAATATGAAATATAGTCTATTATTATTACATATCTAGTTTCTTGTGAGAGTCGTAAAAAACGAATATACCATAGCTTCTGTTTAATATCTTCAGAAACTAGTAAAACCATAGCTTCTGTTTAATATAAATGCAGTCAAACTTATAAATTACATATAAATGCTGACTTACTTTTGCAGGCGGTTGTCCAAACTTGAAATGTTGAAGCGTCGTGGCAAGGGACCGCCTAAGAAAGGACAAGGAAAACAAGCCGCTAAACATAGGAAATAGAGGTTATTGTATTTGGATTTTTCATGTTGGGAGATTGCTTAAAAGCTATTGAATTTGAATAACTCATTTGCTGTTAACTACATGGTTGTTGTTGGTAATAGGCCAACATTCATTTTCTTGATCGGCTAACACTTGTTCCTCCTTTTAGAATGTCGGTTTTAAATACATATAACGTGGATGTGTGCTTGTTATATTGAGTGGTATATTACATCTATACTATATAATAAAAGAAACCATATAAGGGACACATGACATTCTACGGAGTACTCTATATGAGATTTTTCCGCCTAAAATATTATATTATAATTAATTAATATATCCAATCATTCTAGATTTATTTAATCCGTTTGGATATCTAATAATATATATTAATCATGATATTGGATAATTAATAATATGATATACTAATTTTATCATGCATAAAAATTTAATAATATGTTAATATTATCCTGCCTCTTTTTTACATATTTTATATTAATTAAATAAATAATAAATCAATATTAAATCTTATCTTACTCTAAACTTTGAACAGATGCTATACAAAATTACATTTATTTAACCCATGTATTACACGGGGATTCTAAATTTATAATTTCTTTGTTATTTGGTATATAAAATTATATTTATTCAACCTATACAACACACATGTTTTTTAAAGATATAACTTTTTTAGTATTTAGTACACAAAATTACATTATTCAATCCGTATAATACACTGGGTTTTAAAAGATATAACTTTCTTATTATTTGATATAAGAAAATTACATTTATTCAACCCATACAATACACATAGATTTTAAAGATATAATTTTTTTAGTATTTCATTATATAAAATTATATCTATTCAACCCTATAATAAACGAGTGTTTAAAGATATATTGTTTTATTATTTAGTATATAGAATTACATTTAGTCAACCCGTGTAATACACGGGGTTCTAACCTAGTTCATACCATAAAGACTATGCATTTATTATCAACTATATAAGAAATAAGTGTAAACATATCTAATCAAAGAGTAAACTGCCAAAATGGTCCCTGAGGTTTGATCATTTTAGACACTTTAGTCCAAAACTCAAACATTTTGAATTTGGGTCTCTGTGGTTTCAATTTTGTTGCCATTTTCATCTAAAAGCAAAATCTGGTCAGATTTTTCAGTTAACATCTAGTTTTTTTTTTGTCTTTTTCCCCCCTTTTAATGAAGGTTAAAATGGTCAGATTTTTTAATTTGTTATAATAAAATCTTAAAAGATCATTTTACCCTTCATTAAAAGGCAGGAAAAAGAAAGAAAAGTTGGGTGTTAACTGAAAAATCTGACTAGATTTTGATTTTGGATGAAAATGCCAACAAATTGAAACCACGGGGACCCAAATTCAAAAAGTTTAAGTTTTAAACTAATATGGCAAAAGTGACTAAACCTCAAGAACCATTTTGACAGTTTACTCTCTAACTAAATCATATCTTCTAAATGGAAAGAATTTTATAACAAATTCTAAGTGACATATTCTAACATGTTAACCTAAGTCATGAGACTGACATTCGATGTACCCTTTAAAAACCAAAGATTGTGCTTAGCTACATGAGTACATTCTAATGTCCCCCCCCCCCCCAGATGAGACATGTCGATATACAATGCTTACGACATGATGTGCTAATACACCCAAGAGATATGCCGATGAGAATCTTGTAATGATTAATTCCCTCCTTTGTTAGGAATGTGTATTGAGGTATGATATTAGTTTTAAATTTCTTATTGTAGGTATGAGATGAGTATGATATTAGGTGATACCTGATCCAATTACATAAAACATAATACTTGTTTACCAAAACTATACTTGTAAAAAAATTCTCTTTGTTTTTATTTTCCATTATATAGACCAAATCAATTTGTTTGGTTTGGTAAATTTAGACCTCATTAAACAACATACGGAATCTTTTCTACCGTCTTAAAACACCATTTGATTTATGAATTTCGTTCATCAAATGATATAAAAAGGATGCTTGTCCAATAAGCTATAAGAATCTTTATACAATATATATCCAATTTTTTTACTTCATAACAAATAGATTTGCTATATATACACGTGTGTGTATGGTAATATTTATATTCAGGTGATACTATTTTTACATAGTTATAACGAGAAGTGCTTAAATAAGATATTTTGTCCCAAACAAGTAACAATAACACTCTTCTTCACTTGCGACTATATATTTATGAAACCTTAATAGTGAAACTCTCCTGAAGTGTGTCACATTTCTTAATAAACACGCGTTCAAATAAGATATTTTATCCTATCTTTGCTTTTTATCATGGCATAGATTCTTGAAAACCTAACCAAGTGGCAAGTAACCACTATATGGATGATTGTCATGAACATCAAAACACAAAAATCTAAAAACAATCAAATCATAAATAAATAATAAAAGTTACAACTTATTGTAGCTCTAGAATACAACTTTTAGACCAACTTTTGCAAACTTATAAAAACCACATGGACTAAAACACACCACCATTCAAACATCTTCTTTTTAACTCACACCGTCACCAATATTTCATTTATTCATCTCCATACTTCACAATTTCACAAATTCATCGATCCAAATTATCCCCATTTGATCCAACAATTCACCCTTCACTTTCCGATTCAACTTCTCTGTAAGTTCTCCTCATTTTGCTACCTTCAATCCGCTTCATATCCTCCAATCGCCTGCAAAAATTTGAAACCCTAACCCTCAAATTTCATCAACATTTGAAATAGGTTAAATTTATCATATTTCGGTGTTCTAGGGTTTCGATTTTGCTTATTTTTCTTGTAATTTCTGTTTATTTGCTACAATTATGCTACAACATTTCAAATTAGGTTAAGTTTTCCTGTTACGGTGTTCTAGGGCTTTTGAATTTGGATATTTTTGCTACAGTTATTTGATTTTGTGGATTTGGTGAGTACGGCTCATTGTATGTATTTGTGTTTGGTAGTTTGATTGTGTTTGTAATTATGAGAATCTGTTGTTTTGTTGACAAGTTTTGTTGCTATATGGTTGTATTGTTTGGGGGTTTTGATGCTCGATTGACAAGTTTTTTACATACAGTGTAAAAAATAATGTTTTGGTTCACTAAGTTTGATGTTTTTGTAAAGGAAATGTATGTTTTCTTCTTAGCTGACTACAATACAGGGGTCCGACTCTCGCTTGTTTTAATAATAGATCTTGTGGACATATGGTTGTATTGTTATGGAATTATGTTCATTGTGAAGGTGTTGGAATTGAAAATTTTAAATTACAATGTTAAAGGTTATGTTTTTGTCTAAAAATCAGGTTTTCCTCCATTAAAGTTCATGTTTTCGTCTACGCTGACGACAATCTCGTGGTCCAGCTCACACTTTCTGAAAATGAACTCACTTTTTAGGGAGGAAATTCCGGAAAATTATCAGTTGATAGAAATTGATGTGCCTTTTTAGGGATATAGTGATATACACATATGGGAATGCAGATACACTATATAGGATATGATGTTTGATGTCGGTTATGGAAATGTTTGCTTTATTTCGCAGCTTCATATATGATTGTATGATTTGTTCATTTTTTTAGGGTTTGATTTTGCAGGATCAGTATGAGCGGTACGCCTAGTAAGCGCGTGCACGAGGATAGTGGAGGTCATTCCTCCCTTTCCAGATATTCCCATCCTCCGGATGATTCCGGAACATACTCCGGCATCGGGGGAGCAAACTCGAAACTACCAAATCCATCAGCTCCAACTGATTACCACACATCCTTCGATACGGGGCACGATGCGCGTATGCCTAAAGTCCCCCGTACCGAACTGGATAGCAGAAGACCACCGTTGCTTCAAATGTATCGTATGCAGCAGCCGTCATCTTTGACCGATTCTCAATCCGATCATCCTGTCAACCCTGAGGAAAGAGCTGAGATCAGAGATTCTATGAAGGTTGAGAATCGTGATGTGAATGCGGAATCGAAAGAGTTGTATCAGGGTGCTAAAATCGAGAAAGACGTTAGGTATACGGGCAGAGGGGATGATCATAAGGAAACAAAGTATGAGAGAAACGCGTATTCTGATTATAGAAATGAAGTGAAGACGGATAAGGATGGGTACAATCCAGTGAATAGTAACGTAAACGTGAAGGAATCGAAAGAGCACCATAGGACATGGAAGTATCCCGATACAACTAGCGGAAACATGGATCCATGGCATGCATCTCGAAGTAACACCGAAGGCTTGAATACCGAAGCGAAGGATCATAACGCTGAAGCTCATGAGACGGTATCGGAGAACAAGGTTGATTCGAAAGGCGATGATGTGCTCAAAGAGCGGGATCGGAAACGGAAAGACGCGAAACACCGGGAATGGGGAGAAAATAACAAGGAGAGAATCGAAGCTCGGAATAACGAGATGAAAGATCCGACAAAGGAAGATAGAAAAGACGCACTAAAGGACAAGGAGAAAGTGAAAGATCATGGTAAAAGGGATACATGGGTTGTAAATGAGAAAGACGGTTTACAACCGCATGAAAAGGAAGATGTGGATGTATCGTCGTCGAGAGGTTTGGATCTCGGAAAACAGAAAAGTACGGATAACGAAAGGGGGACTGAGAAAGATGCTGATACTGAAGGGGAACGCTCCGAAAGACGAAACAAAGGTTTCGATAAAGATTCAGATGACGGGGGTGCTGACGTGGAAGGGAGTGCTGACAGAGAGAGAGAAGGGTTTAGTTACGGTGTTCAGCAGCGGAAAAGGATGCTTCGGCCTAGAGGCAGTCCGCAGGTTGCAAATCGAGATCCCCGCTTTAGATCTCGTCCTCAAGATAATGACGGGTATGCTCGTTTATATAACTTGGTTGTCCGTTGAGCAATTCTTTTTTAAGTAGTATTATTGATAAGTGATTTTATTCCTTAATAGCCTTGATGCTGATTTCTTGTCAATTATAACTGTCATGCTTATGTAAAGCTCATTTATATGTTATTTTCAAGCTTAAGACATATACTGAAATACGCTATATTCTAAAATTTTGCAGGTCTACAGGTAAGCAGATTATCTTAAACCATTGATCAGGATGTTTTATGCTGGCTGGTTGGTAGTAACTTGAAGTTATCCATGGTGTATGCGCGCGCACACACACACACATATATATGTAGGGGATGGTTATCTTGAGAACGCTAAATATCGCGAGAACCACGAGAACGAATGAAAAAACCAATCAAAATCAATTTTTAATACAAACCTCATTATAACTAAAATACAATATTAAAAAAAAATTTACTCTTTAAATAATTCTTCTCTCATTTCAAAATCGCTCTTAATAATATTTTTTACACGTGTAAATACAACAAATTCACACATGTGTAAATATTTCTAATATTTTATTCGAATAATAATGATAAGTGTATTTTTTTTTTAATTTGAATTGTTTTTGACCAAGTTCTTGTGGTTTTTTCATTCATTCTCACGGTTCTTACAATATTTAGCGTTCTCAAGATAACCCTCTTCTCTCTCTCTCTCTATATATATATATATATTCAATTTGTGCTGTATAATATTTTGTTTGCTCTCATGTCTCACCTTTTGTCGTAGTTTAGTTTATTCTACTCTATATAAATCTGGTACAAAATAGTCATGTTTTAATCTGACGGCTCTTTTATGTTATGTTAGTTTAATCATGTGATTGTTTGATGTACATAACAATACATCTAGTGAGTACTAACTATTAAGGAGTGCAGTGTAATAACTTAAATCCCCTCATATATATTATATAGTCCTATAAAGAAACATGCACTTTTTTACCAAGTTTAATTTATTAAAAAACGCTGAGCCCCACTAGTAAATCGTAGTTATTAATATGGTAAATCTTAATTACTAAAAAATACCAAGGTGCATTCAGTAGTACATACACTAGTATTCAAAATAGCATGCTAATAAAGTGAAACTTTGCATTTTCGACGGATTCCTTTGTTCCACAAAAATGATAACTTCTTTTATGGTTTGACACATTAAATGTAGGGAAAAGTGATGTTTCAACAGTTGTGTACAGAGTTGGTGAATGCATGCAGGAATTATTAAATTTGTGGAATGGATATAAATCATCCAACGAAACTGATAAAACGTCCGAAAGCTCAAAAAGCTTTCCCACCCTTGAAATTCGTATACCCGCCGAGCATGTTACCGCTACAAATCGCCAAGTAAGATATTTGCTTCCCGTTGCACTTATTTAATTTTGAACAGCTTATCTTGATGTTTTGTTGTATACTTGTATGTTGGCATGTGCAGGTTAAAGGTGGACAGTTATGGGGCACAGATATATACACTCATGACTCTGATCTTGTTGCAGGTATTTCGTCTTTTCACTTTTTTGTATGCGTAGTCTTGTATTAGTGGCTTTTATGACACTTATAACTTATGCCTCTTTGTTTTTTTTTTTTTGTTTTCTAGTTTTAATGCACACGGGCTACTGCCGCCCGACTGCATCTCCTCCTCCACCTGCTATTCAGGAGTTAAGGACTACTGTCAGAGTCCTCCCTCCGCAAGATTGTACGTTTATATTCTCCGGCTAATTTACTGTTACCCAATTAAAAAAATATTCATTTTTTTCTAATTCAGTTATATCTCTGGTAAATATGTAGGTTATGTTTCTACTTTGCGAAACAATGTTCGTTCTCGTGCATGGGGGGCGGCTATTGATTCTGGTTGCAGTTTTCGTGTAGAGCGATGCCACATTGTCAAGGTGAGACTTCTTTTTCTTACAAATATTATTATGAGTAAAGTACACAGATGGTTCCTGAGGTTTACCAAAATTTTGGATTTGGTCCTGTGGTTTACAAATATTATTATGAATAAAGTACACATATGTTCCCTGTGGTTTGCACTCTGTAACACATTTAGTCCCCAACTTTTTCCGAATGTACATGGATGGTCCCTGTGGTTTGCACTTTGTAACGCATTTAGCCTCTAACTTGGATCTGCTGAAAGCTTTAGATGTGTTGGCTGGGGACTAAATGCGTTTGTGTACTTTTGAAAAGCTAGGGACCAAATCCAAAATTTTGGTAAATCACAGGGACCCTCCGTGTACTTTACTCTATTATTGCCATTGGCTATCCACTTATTTCATCTGTTTTTTTTTTACTCTCAGAAAGCTGGTGGGACAATTGATCTTGAACCTTGTCTTACACATACGTCAACTGTGGAACCTACTCTTGCTCCTGTGGTTGTGGAACGCACCATGACTACTAGAGCCGCAGCTTCGGTATTATATCTTTCATCATTTTATGCATCTTATTCATAAGCATTCATTAGTAACTCATCTACTTGTATGTTATATTTATTCTCTACATAATAGTAATTCTGCAATCAAAAATAATATTTCACTTATAGCCATCAAGTTGAATATGAGGAACCCATGATTTATAATGATAATTAATTACTTACTGTAGGATATTATTCATATATATTTTCAAATATATAATATTAGAGTGTCATCTCAAACCTCATCTTGTTCTTGCACTTATGCATTGTAATATTGTATTATTTTTTGTTTATCTGTCTCAATTCTCAGTTACATGTTCATTGAAAAGTATACTGCTTATATTAGTTGTCTTTTTTCTTCATAGAATGCGCTTCGTCAACAAAGATTTGTGCGTGAAGTTACATTACAGTACAACCTTTGCAATGAACCTTGGTAAACCCTTTTCTTTTCTCTTTCTTTTATTGACCCGTTACATATTCGCAGATCTATATTCTTTCAGTATCTCACGATCTTGTCAACTAGGGGTGCTCATAAACCGTTAAATCCGACTGAATTGCCCTGACCACAGTAAATCTGCTGGTTCAGGCGGTTTAAAGAACTGAGTTTTGACGGTTCAGCTACGGTTTGGAACTTGGGACCAGTCGTTTAATCTATATTATTGTTACCTTTTCATTTTTGGAGTATGCAGTTATGTATATGTAATATGTATAATATTTATGAACACTCTTTACCGTTATAAAATAATTTAATACAAGCTAAAGGTCGTGGAAAAATGGAAAAACCATTCAAACCGCTAAAACCGAGCCCTTTAGCTTGCGGTTGGGCCCAGAATTTTCATAAAAACAGGCCAACTAGAGTGCACAAATCGTTTTTTAGAACCTAAAACCGGGTAGGAACCGGGTCCAGGTTTAGTCAACAAAGTCAAGAACCGGGTAGGGTAGGAACCGGTTACGGGTACGTTCAGGTTTTTGACTGGTTTGGCCGGGTTTTTTTTGGGTTTTGGCCGGTTCGGTTTCTTTGGTTACACCCGGGTCTGGAACTGGTATGTACCCACAGGTTGGGTAGGGTAGGAACCGCCGAACCGGTTCCGTGTCGGGTCCGTAACCGGGGTTTTTTGTGCATCTCTAGGTCAAACCAGACTGTCAACACCGATATCATCAACAACTCCTTCCTCAACTGCATATTATTCGACTAACGTATGATTTTTTAATGTATATTTGTGTGTTTGAAGGATTAAGTATAGTATAAGTGCCATAGCAGACAAAGGTCTGAAGAAGCCTCTATTTACCTCTGCTAGATTGAAAAAGGGCGAAGTTCTGTACCTGGAAAGCCCTACACAAAGGTACCACCCCAGTATCATGTTGTGCTGTAACGTGACTAACGTCTTACTGAACCGAATCAATAACAAGTTTTTTCGTGTGTGTTTTTGTGAAGGTTTGAGCTTTGTTTTAATGGAGAGAAGATGGTGAAGTCGGGAAATGAAACGGATACGAATGGCGTGGACAGCGATAATAACAACAATAACCATAATAATAATGGTAATAACAATATGATGGATGTATTCAGATGGTCTTTGTGTAAGAAGCCTCTTCCTCAGACGCTTATGCGCTCCATCGGCATCCCTTTGCCGCCTGAACATCTAAAGGTATAATCTTTCATTTTGTTCCATTTCCGTTTGATTCCATTCCGGGTTTGAATAGTCGTATAGTTTTTTTGCTTGGTTTTAAAAAGCGTGCCTGGGGTGATCAGGAAAGCGCCCCAGGGCCTTGAGGCAGTGCTTCATGCACACATGGCTCAAAATTGGTCAAATTTCTAACACACACACACACACATATATATATATGTATGTATAGGACCAGGTTCTGATGAGAACTCCCGATTGAAATCTTACTTCCCTTGCGAACTTTTTAACCATTTTTTCCACAAACGTCGATGAACATCTAAGCATCTAACTAATGATGTAAATAAAAAATTACAAAATAGCATAGCGTTCTTTTACACCAGGTTTTTGGTCACTTACACTGCTGTTAAAAAAAAATACAAAAACATATGACATCACACTTTTTGGCGGGTTACACTTATGCAAATTGTTGTTACACTGATGTAAAGTTTCGTATTAGATATATATTTTTTTTATTTAAAAGTTGCATGATTTTAAAAAATTAATCTCACATGCATGAATCTGATGGAATGGAGTGTTGGTGTTTGGACAGGTGTTGGAAGAGAATCTTGATTGGGAGGACATCCAGTGGTCACAAACAGGTGTTTGGATATCAGGAAAGGAGTATCCTCTTTCCAGGGTCCATTTTCTATCCCCTGTCTAAAATCATCATACCCTTCCTTCAACTTATGTTTTACAAACAAGACAAACCATGTTTGGAAGATTTTACATTATGATAGATGTTTGTTGGATGAATTTGGAATTTTATATTTAGTCACATCTTTTTAAGCTATCTATAATTTTTATTTACTTCATCTTCTCTGTATCTTATTTGCTTTCGTGTATAGTGGGCATCTTGGTAGATTTGATTACATTTATGTTTTTTTTTTGAGCGGCAAACACACTATATGTGTATATATAGAGCCCAACAAGGAGCTGGGGAAAAACGATACAAAACGTTCAGCAAAAAAGAAAATTACAACATACTCGATACATCGAACGAAACCAATTCTCCCAATCAATCGAGGGCAGATTTGAGCAATTACAGATCCACAAAAACACATCCACTTTGATGAGCTGCATCGTTCTCCTGACTGGTATGAATGTCCCCTCAAAACATCTTAACCCACACAAAAAAGTTCCACCAAATACTTCGAGCGAACAAACACGCCGCAAAGATATGTTCCACCGTTTCTTCTTTGTACCCACATCTATTTGAGCGAACAAACACGCCACAAAGATATGTTCCACCGTTTCTTCTTTGTACCCACATCTATCACAGTGGATGTCTGAAATACCCACTCCTCTGTGACATAACTCCATTCTTAAAGCCACCCGAAAAGAAGTCTTCCTCATTAGTAAACAGTAACATATTTTCTCTCCCGTCCACTCACAACTATTTATAATCATTTTTTATAATATAAAGAAAACCCACACATAATTTGGTAGAAGGGATGGGAATCCTCTTATTTCCGTATGTCCGCTTTATTTTGTGTATATGTTGTGTGATTTAAAAAGTGGATCAAGTTTGTAAGTTTTGAAAATAACATGGATGCATAAAAAGAAGTAAAGAAGTATAATTTAGTTTTGAGGTATAACAATATCAAAATTGATCAATGATTTCTCTCATTCTTTTAATTGGGCTAATGGCATCTTTAAATAAGCCATATTATTCCACTACAATAGTTGTAAACTAAAAGGATAAATGTAGATACGATTTGAAGGGATCAGTTGGGAAATCGGGAGAAAATAACACGAAGAGAGTTGAGAAATAGCAGAAAATGTGTTGAGAAAAAAGTTCTAGTTGGTGACAATTTGAAGAACAAAGATATTAATGTGAGAGTTGATGAGGAACCATCTGCAATTTGAAACATTCGGAAATGCTAATGAATGAGACAGTTATTCGGGTATGAACCGATAATGATATTAGCTATAAAAGTTTTTATGGGTTTGGAAAGTGTATGGTATTTTGTGATACGCGTCTAAAGGTTTGGAGCTATTAACGTGAGTCATACTCATATCAATATAATAAAGTTATTTAAGTTATATTCTTGCTTAGAGCTCTAGTTGATTTTGATATATAATCCGGTTTACAGGATATTATTATATTGAGTTTGGGAGAATGAACATAGCAACAAGTAACTTTAACATAAAGTGGTCTAATCATGAACCTGATAATTAATAAGTAATGGACACACGGGGTAGCTCAGATCTCACAAAAATGACTAAAACACGTATTAGCTTAAAAGGTTAAAGGGTTGAAAGCTTCATAACCCGGGAACTATGGTAAACAACAAAAGGAACATGAATAGTAACATGTCACTTTACTGATTGCTTGACCACTCTCCCAACCGCAAAAGCAGAGCACATGCACAAGAAGCTCTCTTTTACCCACAGGTCCAAACCTTTCAACCCCAAAATGGGTAAGTCTCCCACTGCAAAAGTTCACTAGTCCAAGGTTTCCCCTTTGAGAAACCTCATCCCTTATAAAAAGGAGACCATCGTCAACACAAGGATCATTCCAGAATCGGTAGAAGTGGCACCAACTCTCCGATTCTTCTTCTTCTCTCCCTTAGGAACTTGCTCTCAGCTCCTTTCTATTCTTCACTTCAAAAAATACATCACCTTCCTTCTTCACATTCTCAGCTGGTTTCTTATCAGCTTGGAATAAAAGGAAGAACAACGAAAATACTAGTGAACCTCTCTTCACGTCTTGCAAACGTGGGGGACCCCACGACCTGCGTTAGGCAAACAGGAACCCTCTAAGCCTTTTGCCTAACCAGACTTATCACTATCATTGATCTTGTATTTGTTGCATCAACACCTGACGAGTACGTAGCGCATTTTTCTAATAAAGCATGGAACTGGATTTGCTCATACCCTACTTATTTCCATCCCTAGAAAAACAAGGTGATCGTTGAATTTTTATAAAAGACAACATGAAAAGTATGGACGTCAATTCATGTCATGACCTAAAACACGATACAAACAGGATATGAAAATAAAAAGGCGACTAATATAATATATTTCGTTCAACATGTCAATTTGAGTACAATTCGTTTAATAAATGACTTAATATGAATATGATCCTTTTAATAATTGGGTTAACCTATCAACCTGTTTGAAAGTTGTTTTTGGAAAGTTCATGTATATATATAGGGAGGGGCTCATGCGAGAACTCCATTTATTGCGAGAACCGTGAGAATCAATGTGAACACAACCTAAAATAGCTAAAAAACCTGTGACAACTCGAACCTTAGACTTACTTTGTGTAACGATACGTGTTTACGAGAACGTTATTAATTGAATGAATACTTGATATGTTATGTTTATGTGCATTATGTATGTATGTATGTTATGTGTTGCACGAGCCCAAACCAAACACTAAACCCGATCGCACAAGGCTAACTGGTCACACAAGCCCATTTCGGGCCACTCCTTGTAATCGGACACCATAGGCAGCCGAGTTGGGCTCGGCCCATTCTCCACTCGCAAACACTAAACCAAGTTAGGAGGTTTTGTTCTCTCATTGTTACCAAAACACTCACACACACAACCCTACTTCCCTCTCGTCTCTCTCCCTCTCGGCTTGAGTTGAAACCCGGCGGCAGGAACACCCACAACTCGGATCACCCTCTCCCCTCTCTATTTCGGTTAGTATGTTTTGATTCATGATCATTCGGATAGTTGTTGATGATAATATTCTTGTAACCGGTTAGTATGTTGATTATGCTAGCATGATGATTATTGTTTAATGATGTTTTGATATGCGTATTATATAGCCTTGCATGTTTGATCTAGGGTTCGTGATTAGCATGATTGGTTATGTTCTTACTAATTGGTTATATGTTGTTGGTTGGGATTTGTCGGTAAAGATGTTTGCTAATCGGCCACACGTTTACATGAACCGGGTGTGTGTTGATATAAATCCGAATAGATGCAACGTAATCGGCTATAATAAGAATCGGTTTGATTAGGTTGCATGGTAGTTTATGATTTGGTAAATCACATGATCCGAGTTATGCTTGATTAATTGCGAAATCTGCATTCTTGATGATGATGCTATGAACGTGTATGAATGTGTTTGATTTTGTTTGAAACTGTTGTTTGATCTGATTTCCGAAACTGCCTTAGATGTTTGCTAGAATCACGGATAAATCGTTGCATGAATTATGGAAATCAGTTACACACTTGGTTGCGACCCAGATTGCGAGTCGGGAACCCACAGTCTCGACTCGAGACCACAACAGCATGAACCGAAACCACGGTTGCGAGTCCCGTTGCGACTCGTAACCAGACCATGACGAGCCGAGACCATCCCTTGCGACTCGAAACCTCTCGTTGCGACTCGTAACCCCCGGTTGTGACTCGAGATTTCTTTTGTTGCGACTCGAGACCGGCCACACTTATGCACTAATTGGACTGTTTTGTTATTGGGCCACTCATGTTTTATTTGGGCCGTATTCTGATGGGTTTAATTATTGGGCCGGGTATGTTTGGGAAACATATGGTGGATCGCACAAGACGATTGGACTTGTGCGAGTCCAATCTTGAATATGATAACTGTTGAACATGAGGTTACGTATTTGCTACGATTCGCGTGTGTTTCCTATATGCTATCTTATGTGACACATACGTGCATTATCTTAGTCAAAACCTGACTTGTATTACAACCATGATAGGACGTGATTGACCATTTACTAGCTTATCTATACTCTTTGTGTATCTGCCGAGCAAACCAAGGTGAGTTCACACAGCCAAGGCATGGGATTCCCGAGTTGAGAATTGGGTTGGATATGTTGTTATTGAAAGAGTTACTCGTACTTACGCATTCACTAGACTATAGACCATCGTCCTCAGGATAGTCAGGACACGTTACGTAAAGCCTACGTAACCCAGTCTTTGCCATTTGTCTCCCGGGTCGGGAGGACACGTTACGTAAAGCCTACGTAACCCAATACCTACTACTGTCTTCCGGGTCGGAAGGACACGCTGCGTAAATCCTGCGTAGCCCCCACGCGTACCACTGTCCTCGGGGAAGGGCACGTCACGTAAAGCCTACGTGACCCAGTACGTATTCCTGTTCTCGGTTTAAGAAGAACACATGGTTGCACTAGTCTAGTAAGTACCACAATGGGAATCCCCCATTATTAAGGATAAATGTGAGAATCCCTCACCGATAGAATATACTTGTATGGGAAGCCCCCACCAGTTGATTATACGCATTACTATTACGAACTTACTTTCTGTGAACTCGCTCAACTAGTTTGTTGATTATTTGCTGCATGCCTTGCAGGACCTTAGGTACATTATGGAGCTTGCACAGGGAGGAGCAGGTCGTTGTGGGATGCGGGTCATGAACGATATTTGAACTTATAACTATTTCGAGTTTACATTACTATGCTTCCGCTACTTAGACAATGTTTGGTTTTGAAACATCAATCATGTCTTGATGAACTACCTTAACTACTTTTATTATTATTAAATGCTATGTTTGATATGATTGATGGCTTGATCCTGGTCATGTCACGCCTCCAAGCGGTGGTACTCCGCGGGTGGATTTTGGGGGTGTGACAGATTGGTATCAGAGCCATTGGTTATAGAGAACTTGGTTTTAATATGGGAAAACATTTTTATTAAAACCAGACTATAACCAGAACAGTGCTCTCAACGATCCACAACGACGCTTCGCTCCACGTGCAAGACTCGACATCCTAGGTAATAAGGTTTATGTTTATTGTCTGTATGCTAGAACTGCTTAGAACTTTGCTCGCATTACGTTTAGATACACATGATACTATAGCATGAGAATCCCTACGTGCTTACCCTTTTCTGTCATCGCCCTACTCGCGAACCACTCTCACTTACATTACTTTTTACAATGAAGATCATGTCTGGACGAATCAACACGACTCAAGCCCAGCTAGAGGCTCTCGTTCAAGCTCAAGTTGCTGCGGCACTTGCAGCTGCTCAAGCAGGTAGTATATCCTGTAGTCATAACTTACGCTAGGATCTTTAGATCCTACACTCCTAAACTAGCCCTCGTATTTAAACTTTGCCCTATTCGTACACAATAGGTCAACCAGCGCAGCAAGTTTGCACCTTTAAGAACTTCATGGACTGTCGTCCAAGTACCTTCAGCGGCACAGAGGGGGCAGTGGGACTCCTCCACTGGTTCGAAAAGCTAGAGTCAGTATTCGAAATGTGCGAGTGCCCTGAGGCTCGCAAAGTCAAGTATGCAACTGGCACCTTGGAAGGAATCGCGCTAACCTGGTGGAATGCGCAGGTGCAAATTCTGGGGTTGGCAGCTGCTAACGCCACACCCTGGAACGATTTTAAGGAACTTATCAAGAGGGAGTATTGTACACGTGAAGATATTCACAAGTTGGAAGACGAGCTGTATAATTTGAAAATGGTTGGGTCAGAGATCGAAGCGTATACTAAACGGTCAAACGAGCTGGCCGTGCTGTGTCCAACTATGGTGGACCCTCCATACAAGCGCATTGAGATGTATCTCAAGGGATTGGCGCCAGAAATCCAAAGCCATGTCACATCGGCTAATCTCGACAACATCCAGGAAATTCAACGCCTCGCTCATCGCATCACCGACCAGGCAGTGGATCAGAATAAACTGCCTAAGCGTGTCAACGCTACTGCTACAGTCACTCCTTCAGCTACTCCTGCTACTACTAGCGACAGCAAAAGAAAGTGGGATGGAGATTCCAGTAAAGGTTCAGCATCTGTTCAGTCTCAAGCTCAGCAACAGAAGACTGACCACTACCAGAGTCCCAGTCAGCAATCCTCTGGTGGTCATAGACGGGGAAGATATCAGGGTTTTCACCCCAAGTGTCACAATTGCAACAGGCACCATAGCGGCCCATGCAGCAAGGGTCGTTGCCAAAGGTGTCTCAAGATGGGGCACGAGGCCAAAGACTGTAGGAGCCCTCGTCCTGCAAACCAGAACCAGCAACCGCAACAACCAGCTCCACATAACCCACAGCAGCAGCAGCCACAGCGTGGAAACCGGGGATGTTTCCAATGTGGGGCTGAAGGTCATTTCAAACGCGACTGCCCTCAGTTGAACCAGAATCGCAACAACAATAACCAGGGCAACGGGAACAACAACGGTGGGAACAACAACAATAATGGCAACGAGGCTAGGGGACGCGCTTTTGTGCTAGGTCGAGGTGACGCAGTGAACGATCCCAATGTGGTTATGGGTAAGTTTCTCCTCGACAATATTTACGTTACTGTTTTGTTTGATTCGGGTGCGGATACAAGCTATATGTCTGTGAAAATGTGTCAACTGCTAAAACGTGCACCAACACTTTTACCCACCAAACATGTAGTAGAGTTAGCTAACGGTAAAAGTCTAGAAGCCACGCACGTAGTTCAGGGTTGTAATCTTATCTTAGCTGGTCAAGCTTTCTCTATCGATCTCATTCCCATAGTTTTGGGTAGTTTCGACGTCGTGATTGGGATGGATTGGCTATCCCAACACCAGGCAGAAATCTTATGCAGCGAGAAGATTATTCGCATTCCTCGTTCGGGTCAGGAACCTCTCGAAGTTCAAGGCGACAAGAGTGGTGCGGTGGTTGGCATCATCTCTTTCTTGAAGGCTCAGAAATGCTTACGTAAGGGCCACACAGCCATTTTGGCTCTTGTTTCAGATGCATCGGCGAAAGAAAAGAAACTGGAGGATATTCCAGTTGTACATGACTTTCCTCAGGTGTTTCCTGAAGACTTACCTAGATTACCGCCTCATCGACAGGTCGAATTTCAAATCGAGCTCGCTCCAGGAGCAGCACCCATAGCTCGCGCACCATACCATCTAGCTCCATCAGAATTGGAAGAATTGTCAAAGCAGCTACAAGAGCTCTTGGAAAAGGGCTTCATTCGTCCAAGCTCTTCGCCTTGGGGAGCTCCAGTACTTTTCGTGAAGAAGAAAGACGGTACGTTCAGAATGTGCATCGACTACCGTGAACTCAACAAGGTGACGGTGAAGAACCGTTATCCTCTTCCGCGCATCGATGACTTATTCGACCGGTTGCAAGGGTCGAGTTACTACTCCAAGATAGACTTGAGGTCAGGATACCATCAGCTGAGAGTCCGGGATGAGGACGTCTCCAAGACAGCCTTCAGAACTCGTTACGGTCACTACGAGTTTCTTGTCATGCCATTTGGGTTAACAAACGCGCCTGCCGTATTTATGGATCTTATGAACAGGGTGTGCAAACCCTATCTTGACAAGTTCGTCATAGTATTCATCGACGACATTCTGATTTACTCTAAGAGTCAGGAGGAACACGAGCAGCATCTTCGTCTTATTTTGGAACTCCTTCGGAAGGAACAGCTGTACGCCAAGCTTTCTAAATGCGACTTCTGGCTTCGTGAAGTCCACTTCTTAGGCCATGTGGTGAACAGGGATGGGATCCATGTCGATCCATCCAAGGTAGATTCGATCAGAAACTGGCCTGCACCGCGTACACCGACAGAAATACGCCAATTCTTGGGTTTGGCAGGTTATTATCGGCGGTTCATCAAAGACTTCTCAAAGATTGCTCAGCCGCTTACGCTACTGACACAGAAGGGTGTCGTTTATCGCTGGGGAGAGCCCCAGGAGTCTGCTTTTCAGTACTTAAAGGATAGACTTTGCAGTGCACCTATCCTCTCATTGCCAGAGGGCACGGACGATTTTGTAGTATACTGTGACGCATCGATACAGGGTCTGGGTTGCGTATTGATGCAGCGGGATAAAGTTATTGCCTACGCCTCTCGTCAACTAAAGATTCATGAACAGAATTACACGACGCACGATTTAGAGCTGGGAGCTGTTGTTTTCGCGCTTAAAATATGGCGACACTACCTGTACGGTACCAGGTGCATGATTTACACCGATCACAGGAGTCTCGAGTATATTCTTAAGCAGAAGGATTTGAACATGCGCCAACGACGATGGGTTGAATTACTAAACGATTACGAATGCGCTATCAAGTACCATCCAGGCAAGGCCAATGTTGTGGCTGACGCCCTCAGTCGAAAAGACACTCTACCTCGGCGCGTGCGAGCGCTACAGCTTACTATTCAGTCTAGCCTTCCTACACAGATACGAAATGCTCAGATAGAAGCATTGAAGCCCGAAAACGTCAAGGCTGAAGCCTTACGCGGCTCACGACAGCAAATGGAACAGAAGGCAGACGGCGCCTACTATGTAACGGGGCGTATTTGGGTCCCACTTTATGGCGGTCTACGCGAACTTGTGATGGACGAAGCATACAAGTCTCGCTACTTGGTACATCCAGGGTCGGAAAAAATGTACCACGACATCAGCACTACTTATTGGTGGCCTAGTATGAAGGCCCACATCGCTACGTACGTTGGAAAATGCTTGACCTGTGCGAGAGTCAAGGTCGAATATCAGAAACCAGCGGGCCTACTCCAGCAGCCTAAGATACCTCAGTGGAAATGGGAAGAAATTTCCATGGATTTCGTTACAGGCCTACCTAGATCCCAGCGTGGGAATGATACCATATGGGTGATCGTGGACCGACTCACCAAGTCTGCACACTTCTTACCTATAAAGGAAACGGATAAGTTCTCCACTCTCGCAGACGTCTATCTTAAAGAAGTTGTTTCGAGGCACGGGGTGCCCACGCCCATCATTTCGGATCGCGATGCACGATTCACGTCAGAGCTATGGCAAGCGATGCACAAATCTTTCGGCTCACGATTAGACATGAGCACAACATATCATCCTCAGACGGATGGACAGTCTGAGCGTACGATCCAAACCCTAGAAGACATGCTTCGGGCATGCGTTATCGATTTCGGCAACGGCTGGGAAAAGCATCTCCCTTTGGTGGAATTCTCGTATAATAACAGTTATCACACCAGCATACAAGCCGCTCCATTCGAGGCATTGTACGGACGTAAATGCCGGTCACCTCTCTGTTGGGCAGAGGTGGGGGATAGTCAGATCACGGGTCCAGAGATAGTAGTGGACGCCACAGAAAAGATTGCACAGATACGACAACGCATGGCGGCAGCACGCGACCGTCAGAAAGCCTACGCCGACAAGCGTAGAAAACCTTTGGAATTTCAGGTTGGGGACCGGGTTTTATTAAAAGTCTCACCCTGGAAGGGTGTGGTACGTTTTGGCAAACGAGGCAAACTAAATCCGCGGTACGTCGGACCGTTTGAAATCGTAGAAAAGATCGGCAAAGTAGCCTACAAGTTGAATCTACCAGCTGAACTCGGGGCAGTTCACAATGTCTTTCATGTGTCGAACTTAAAGAAGTGCCTATCAGATGAAACCCTCATCATTCCTTTTAAGGAACTCACTATCGACGAGCGGTTGCAGTTCGTCGAGGAACCAGTTGAAATCACGGACCGGGATGTGAAGGTCCTCAAAAGCAAGAGAATCCCTCTTGTTCGAGTACGTTGGAACTCCAAACGTGGTCCAGAGTACACCTGGGAACGCGAAGACAGGATGACAGAAAAGTACCCCCAGTTATTCGAAACCAATGCAACCACTACTGAGGCTGAAGCTACTACTTCGGAATTTCGGGACAAAATTCCAGATCAACGGGGGGAGGATGTGACACCCCAGGAAAACCAGTGAACGTTATAACTTACCTAGCTTCCTCAGTGAGTGCATACCAAATTTCGGGACGAAATTTCCAATTAGTTGGGGATAATGTGACAACTCGAACCTTAGACTTACTTTGTGTAACGATACGTGTTTACGAGAACGTTATTAATTGAATGAATACTTGATATGTTATGTTTATGTGCATTATGTATGTATGTATGTTATGTGTTGCACGAGCCCAAACCAAACACTAAACCCGATCGCACAAGGCTAACTGGTCACACAAGCCCATTTCGGGCCACTCCTTGTAATCGGACACCATAGGCAGCCGAGTTGGGCTCGGCCCATTCTCCACTCGCAAACACTAAACCAAGTTAGGAGGTTTTGTTCTCTCATTGTTACCAAAACACTCACACACACAACCCTACTTCCCTCTCGTCTCTCTCCCTCTCGGCTTGAGTTGAAACCCGGCGGCAGGAACACCCACAACTCGGATCACCCTCTCCCCTCTCTATTTCGGTTAGTATGTTTTGATTCATGATCATTCGGATAGTTGTTGATGATAATATTCTTGTAACCGGTTAGTATGTTGATTATGCTAGCATGATGATTATTGTTTAATGATGTTTTGATATGCGTATTATATAGCCTTGCATGTTTGATCTAGGGTTCGTGATTAGCATGATTGGTTATGTTCTTACTAATTGGTTATATGTTGTTGGTTGGGATTTGTCAGTAAAGATGTTTGCTAATCGGCCACACGTTTACATGAACCGGGTGTGTGTTGATATAAATCCGAATAGATGCAACGTAATCGGCTATAATAAGAATCGGTTTGATTAGGTTGCATGGTAGTTTATGATTTGGTAAATCACATGATCCGAGTTATGCTTGATTAATTGCGAAATCTGCATTCTTGATGATGATGCTATGAACGTGTATGAATGTGTTTGATTTTGTTTGAAACTGTTGTTTGATCTGATTTCCGAAACTGCCTTAGATGTTTGCTAGAATCACGGATAAATCGTTGCATGAATTATGGAAATCAGTTACACACTTGGTTGTGACCCAGATTGCGAGTCGGGAACCCACAGTCTCGACTCGAGACCACAACAGCATGAACCGAAACCACGGTTGCGAGTCCCGTTGCGACTCGTAACCAGACCATGACGAGCCGAGACCATCCCTTGCGACTCGAAACCTCTCGTTGCGACTCGTAACCCCCGGTTGTGACTCGAGATCTCTTTTGTTGCGACTCGAGACCGGCCACACTTATGCACTAATTGGACTGTTTTGTTATTGGGCCACTCATGTTTTATTTGGGCCGTATTCTGATGGGTTTAATTATTGGGCCGGGTATGTTTGGGAAACATATGGTGGATCGCACAAGACGATTGGACTTGGGCGAGCCCAATCTTGAATATGATAACTGTTGAACATGAGGTTACGTATTTGCTACGATTCGCGTGTGTTTCCTATATGCTATCTTATGTGACACATACGTGCATTATCTTAGTCAAAACCTGACTTGTATTACAACCATGATAGGACGTGATTGACCATTTACTAGCTTATCTATACTCTTTGTGTATCTGCCGAGCAAACCAAGGTGAGTTCACACAGCCAAGGCATGGGATTCCCGAGTTGAGAATTGGGTTGGATATGTTGTTATTGAAAGAGTTACTCGTACTTACGCATTCACTAGACTATAGACCATCGTCCTCAGGATAGTCAGGACACGTTACGTAAAGCCTACGTAACCCAGTCTTTGCCATTTGTCTCCCGGGTCGGGAGGACACGTTACGTAAAGCCTACGTAACCCAATACCTACTTGTCACACCCCCAAAATCCACCAGCGGAGTATCACCGCTTGGGAGCGTGACTGACCAGGATCAAGCCACCAATCATATCGAACAGGTAATTAATGTCAAGTATAATAAATGTAAACAAATCATTCAATACGATTGATGTTCCAACAAAACATAGTTTAAGTTGCGGAAGCGTAACAATGAGAATCCAATGTATGTAAATAGTTCAAGTGTTGTAAGTTTATCAAAACATCCACGATCCATGCACCACAACGACCTGCTCCTCCCTGTGCAAGCTCCATATGTACCTAATGTCCTGCAAGGCATGCAGCAGAGAGTCAACAACTAGTTGAGCGAGTTCACAGTTAACAGTTCAGTAATAGTATAGCGTGAGTAGTAGTATGTTCGTTCGTTATGTCACGTATCGTATTAGTTTCCATCGCGGCCTCCCAGGCAGGTATGCGAAGATATTAGGGGATGTTCATCCCAAGTATTCTAGACTAGGTTTATCTGTATCGCGGCCGACCAGGCAGGTGTGCGAAGATTAGTAAACTACAGTTCGCGGCCTTCCAAAGGCAGGTGTGCGAAGTCAGTCATAATATCGCGGCCAACCCTTGGCAGGTGTGCGAAGATCAGTTCAATAAGTGTTACTAGTCTAGTCGTAGTTCAATCAGCGGAGTATGTACCATAGTTCATCAAATCACATCACAACGTTCCAATATAGATAAGTACCAGTAAACATTCAAATCCCATTCCCACCCTGGGAACCCCATGCCTTGGCTGTGTGAACTCACCTTGGTTTGCTCGGTATGTTATTGCTTCTAGGGTTTGCTAACCGTCTAAGTCCGTTACACACGACCTAGGATGCATTGCACATGATTCGATGTAAGTGTTACATTCAAGTAGGGTTTACATGCTACTTATGTCTAAACAGTTGTGATCTGTGTGAGGGTTGTGTACAGGATGAGATGCTAAGAATTATTCGCACATATAAGATCATGTAGTACCATTCAATATCATATAGTCACATATGCAGTAAGCTTTAACTGTTTGTTCTAAACTCAGGTTACACGTCACTTATAAAGTTCCGACAACATTATTCTAATCGTGTGTTCATCATCAAATTCGTTATTGATTATTAGCAGTTTATTACAATCGTTTATTGCATACATATCATGAAATCGTATATCTATATGTATATATATATCATTCAGTATTCGATCATCAGAACAATCACACAACATCAGACAATTACACCTCAGACAAGTGTGGGGGGGGGGGGGCTTCCCCTGTTTGAATGTCGGACCACTTGTAACTTATAACTCTCTGATCAAGGGTAATATAAAACTCGGACCTAAGGGAGGGTTTAAACTCGGATATCATGAAGAGCAAGGAAACCCGGACCATATAAGTCCTAAACTCGGTCCAAATGACAAGTAGGAACCTCGGACATGCTAGATCACATTAACTCGGACATGAAACTCTCATTAAACTCGGACATGCTAGTTCTCATTAAACTCGGACATGAACTCTCATTAAACTCGGACATGCTAGTCCTCATTAAACTCGGACATGATCAATTATTCAAACTCGGACACATGTATTAATTAATAAACTCGGACCCTTGGCACATATCATTAAATTCGGACCATGTGACTCATTATACTCGGACCAAAGTGAGCACATTAAACTCAGACCATTGTAATTCCATTAAACTCGGTCCATTCATTAACTAACATACTCGGACCTTCATTAATCAATAAACTCGGTCCAGGTGGTTATTCCACAAACTCGGACTAAGTGCTATACTCTGACCTTATACTCGGACATATGTTCATGTATTAAACTCAGACTACAAGAAATCACAATTGAAACAGTTACGTTCTATTATCCCATCGGTTACGTTCTATTGTTCATACAATCCAAAACCCTAATTCTTTTATGCATCTGAATAGCGATAAATCCAATTTCTGTATCAAACATTCTACAAATCAAGTATCCTAACCATCAAGCAATGATTACACAATGATCAACATCCATTGAAAACACAGAACTATCATTTAGTGAACTAGGGTTTTTTTCAAGAATTACAACTTCATGAATCAAGGACAATCAATCAACATTTAGCATCAAACAATGATTAAACCATTACCTTGATTCGATTCTAGTTGGATTAGCAATCAAACTTGATGTGAAAGACTTGTGAATCCAAGAATGATAAGAAGGTGGTTGCAAAGAGGATTAGGGAATGTGGGTACGTGTTTTGATTCTTTGAGAGTGATTAGTGAATGATTAGGGAGGGGATTAGGGTTATGAGTTGTTAAAGTTTCACTATCAACCCTACACACCCTTAAGTATTATTTATTACAGTTTCAACACCACATTCCATTATTTGTCAATTCTTACACGAGTGACACTTACACAAGTAACACGTAACCATGCATAACCACAAAACACTATACTGTATCAAAATGTATACCGTTTCATAGCGACCCAACTGCAAGCAAACAATTAAACAATCAATAAACGTGTAATAAATGCGTAATAGAAATCTTGGAAATTCGAGTTGTCACATTATCCCCAACTTAAAAGAAATTTCGTCCCGAAATTTGGTACGCACTCACTGAGGAAGCTAGGTAAGTTATATCGTTCACTGGTTTTCCTGGGGTGTCACATCATCCCCCCGTTGATTTGGAATTTCGTCCCGAAATTCAGTAGTAGTAGCTTCAGCCTCAGTAGTGGTTGCATTGGTTTCGAATAACTGGGGTACTTTTCTGTCATCTGGTCTTCGCGTTCCCAGGTGTACTCTGGGCCACGTCGGGAGTTCCAACGAACTCGAACAAGAGGGATTCTCTTGCTTTTGAGGACCTTAACATCCCGGTCCGTGATTTCAACTGGTTCCTCGACGAACTGCAACCGCTCGTCGATAGTGAGTTCCTTAAAAGGAACTATGAGGGTCTCATCTGATAGACATTTCTTCAGATTCGACACGTGAAATACATTGTGAACTGCACCGAGTTCAGCTGGTAGGTTCAGTCTGTAGGCTACTTGGCCTATTCTGTCAGTGATTTCGAACGGTCCAACATAACGTGGACTGAGTTTGACTCTTTTACCAAAACTAACCACACCCTTCCAAGGTGAAACTTTGAGTAAAACCCGGTCCCCGACCTGGAATTCCAATGGCTTCCTACGCTTATCTGCGTAGCTTTTCTGGCGATCGCGAGCTGCCGCCATGCGTTGCCGTATCTGTGCAATTCGTTCGGTAGCGTCAACTACCATTTCTGGGCCTGTAATCTAACTATCCCCCACCTCTGCCCAACCGAGAGGTGACCGGCATTTACGTCCGTACAATGCCTCGAATGGAGCGGCTTGAATGCTGGTGTGGTAACTGTTATTGTATGAAAACTCCACCAAAGGAAGATGCTTTTCCCAGCCGTTGCCGAAATCGATAACACATGCCCGAAGCATGTCTTCAAGTGTTTGAATCGTTCGCTCAGACTGCCCATCCGTCTGAGGGTGATATGCCGTGCTCATGTCTAATCGTGAGCCAAAGGATTTGTGCATCGCTTGCCATAATTCTGACGTGAATCGTGCATCCCGATCCGAAATGATGGATGTGGGCACCCCGTGCCTCGAAACAACTTCTTTAAGATAAATGTCTGCGAGAGTGGAGAACTTATCCGTTTCCTTTATAGCTAGGAAGTGTGCAGACTTGGTGAGTCGATCCACGATTACCCATATTGTATCGTTCCCACGCTGAGATCTCGGTAGGCCTGTAACGAAATCCATGGAAATTTCTTCCCATTTCCACTGAGGTATCTTAGGCTGTTGAAGTAGGCCTGCGGGTTTCTGATATTCAACCTTGACTCTCGCACAGGTCAAGCACTTGCCAACATAGGTGGCGATGTGGGCTTTCATACTTGGCCACCAGTATGTTGTTTTGATGTCGTGGTACATTTTATCCGACCCTGGGTGTACCGAGTAGCGAGACTTGTGCGCTTCATCCATCACAAGTTCGCGTAAACCGCCATAGAGTGGGACCCAAATACGCCCCGTTACATAGTAGGCGCCGTCTTCCTTTTGTTCCATTCGTTGCCTTGAACCGCGTAAGGCTTCAGCCTTGACGTTTTCGGGTTTTAGTGCTTCTATCTGAGCAGCTCGTATCTGTGCAGGAAGACTGGACTGAATGGTAAGCTGTAGCGCTCGCACGCGCTTAGGTGGAGTGTCCTTTCGACTGAGGGCGTCGGCCACAACATTGGCCTTGCCTGGATGATACTTGATGGCGCATTTGTAATCGTTCAGAAGTTCAACCCATCTTCGTTGACGCATGCTCATATCCTTTTGCTTGAAGATATGCTCGAGACTCCTGTGATCGGTGTAAATCGTGCACCTGGTACCGTACAGGTAGTGTCGCCATATCTTAAGCGCGAAAATAACAACTCCCAGCTCTAAATCGTGCGTCGCGTAGTTCCGTTCATGAATCTTGAGTTGTCGCGAGCGTAAGCAATAACCTTATCCCGTTGTATCAACACACAACCAAGACCCTGTATCGATGCGTCTCATTAAACCACGAAATCATCTGTGCCCTCCGGCAATGAGAGAATAGGTGCACTGCAAAGCCTATCCTTTAGGTACTGAAAAGCGGTCTCTTGGGAATCTCCCCAATGGTAGGTGACACCTTTCTGTGTCAGCATAGGGAGCGGTTGCGCGATCTTTGAAAAGTCTTTAATGAATCGTCTGTGATACCCCGCCAAGCCCAAAAATTGACGTATCTCCGTCGGTGTACGCGGTGCAGGCCAGTTTCTGATCGAATCTACCTTGGATGGATCAACATGAATCCCATCCCAGTTCACCACATGGCCTAAGGAGTGGACTTCACGAAGCCAGAAGTCGCATTTAGAAAACTTTGCGTACAGTTGCTCCTTTCGAAGAAGTTCCAAGATAAGACGTAAGTGCTGCTCGTGTTCCTCCTGACTCTTGGAGTAGATCAGAATGTCGTCGATGAAGACAATGACGAACTTGTCAAAATAGGGTTTGCACACCCTGTTCATAAGGTCCATAAATACGGCAGGTGCGCTCAATAATACCAAACCATCCATCATACCAAACATAAAATATAATAGGTAAAATAATTCATAAAACCCAACACGATTAATGTTCAAACCAAACTTTGTTTGAGTAGCGTAAACATAATAATGAAAACCCAAGATAAGTTATAAGTTCAATTAGCGTTCATTGCGTCTCCTCCTCCTAACACGAAAACTCGTCCTCTTGCCTCGTTGCCATTGTTGTTGTTGTTTCCCCCGTTGTTGTTGTTGTTCCCGTTGCCCTGGTTATTGTTGTGGTTCTGATTCTGGTTCAACTGAGGGCAATCGCGTTTGTAATGTCCTTCTGCCCCACACTGGAAACATCCCCGGTTTCCACGCTGTGGTTGCTGCTGCTGGTTCTGTGGAGCTGGCGGTGGGAGTTGCTGGTTCTGATTTGCTGGCCGTGAGCTTCTACAATCCTTAGCCTCATGACCCATCTTGAGGCATCTTTGACATTGTTCCCTGCGACATCTTCCGCTGTGGTGTCTGTTGCACTTATTACACAGTGGGTGAATTCCCCGATATCCACCCTGCCCCTGACTGCCAGATGATTGCTGACTCGAATTCTGGTAGTCATTTGTCTTGCGCTGCTGAGGCTGAACAGAAACTGATCCCCTGCTGGAATCCCCTTCCCATTTCCTCTTGTTGTCACTGGGAGTAGTAGCAGTGGTGACAGCAGTAGCAGTAGCAGTAGCCTTGACACGTTTTGGCAGTCTGTTCTGATCCACTGCCTGATCTGTAATACGGTGAGCAAGGCGCTGAATAGCCTGGATATTATCAAGATTAGCCGATGTCACATGGCTCTGGATCTCTGGCGCCAAACCCTTGAGATACATCTCGATGCGCTTGTATGGAGGGTCCACCATTGTGGGACACAGCACAGCCAGCTCATTCGACCGTTTAGTATACGCTTCAATCTCTGATCCAACCATTTTCAAGTTATACAGCTCGTCTTCCAACTTGTGAATATCTTCACGAGTACAATATTCCCTTTTGATTAGTTCCTTAAAATCGTTCCATGGGGTGGCGTTAGCAGCTGCCAACCCTAAGATCTGGACTTGGGCGTTCCACCAAGTCAGCGCTATTCCTTCCAAGGTGCCAGTTGCATACTTAACCTTGCGAGCCTCAGGGCACTCGCACATTTCGAATACTGACTCTAGCTTCTCAAACCAATGGAGGAGTCCCACTGCCCCCTCGGTGCCACTGAAAGAATTTGGACGACAGTCCATGAAGTTCTTGAAAGTGCAGACAGGCTGCTGCGCGTGTTGACCTGCTTGAGCTGCTGCAACTGCCGCAGCAACTTGAGCTTGAACGAAAGCCTCTAGCTGGGCTTGTGTTATGCTAATTCTTCCAGACATGATCTTCATAGTAAAAGTAATGTAAGTGAGAGTGATTCGCGAGTAGGGCGATGACAGAAAAGTGTAAGCACGTAGGTGTTCTCAAGCAATAACAAGTAGTGAGCAAAGTAATGTAAGCATACTACGAGCAAAGTTCTATGCAGTTCTAGTAAGCAGGTAATAAACATAAACCTTATTACCTAGTATGTCGAGTCTTGCACGTGGAGCGAAGCGTCGTTATGGATCGTTGAGAGCACTGTTCTGGTTATAGTCTGGTTTTAATAAAAACGTTTTCCCATATTAAAACCAAGTTCTCTATAACCAATGGCTCTGATACCAATCTGTCACACCCCCAAAATCCACCAGCGGAGTATCACCGCTTGGGAGCGTGACTGACCAGGATCAAGCCACCAATCATATCGAACAGGTAATTAATGTCAAGTATAATAAATGTAAACAAATCATTCAATACGATTGATGTTCCAACAAAACATAGTTTAAGTTGCGGAAGCGTAACAATGAGAATCCAATGTATGTAAATAGTTCAAGTGTTGTAAGTTTATCAAAACATCCACGATCCATGCACCACAACGACCTGCTCCTCCCTGTGCAAGCTCCATATGTACCTAATGTCCTGCAAGGCATGCAGCAGAGAGTCAACAACTAGTTGAGCGAGTTCACAGTTAACAGTTCAGTAATAGTATAGCGTGAGTAGTAGTATGTTCGTTCGTTATGTCACGTATCGTATTAGTTTCCATCGCGGCCTCCCAGGCAGGTATGCGAAGATATTAGGGGATGTTCATCCCAAGTATTCTAGACTAGGTTTATCTGTATCGCGGCCGACCAGGCAGGTGTGCGAAGATTAGTAAACTACAGTTCGCGGCCTTCCAAAGGCAGGTGTGCGAAGTCAGTCATAATATCGCGGCCAACCCTTGGCAGGTGTGCGAAGATCAGTTCAATAAGTGTTACTAGTCTAGTCGTAGTTCAATCAGCGGAGTATGTACCATAGTTCATCAAATCACATCACAACGTTCCAATATAGATAAGTACCAGTAAACATTCAAATCCCATTCCCACCCTGGGAACCCCATGCCTTGGCTGTGTGAACTCACCTTGGTTTGCTCGGTATGTTATTGCTTCTAGGGTTTGCTAACCGTCTAAGTCCGTTACACACGACCTAGGATGCATTGCACATGATTCGATGTAAGTGTTACATTCAAGTAGGGTTTACATGCTACTTATGTCTAAACAGTTGTGATCTGTGTGAGGGTTGTGTACAGGATGAGATGCTAAGAATTATTCGCACATATAAGATCATGTAGTACCATTCAATATCATATAGTCACATATGCAGTAAGCTTTAACTGTTTGTTCTAAACTCAGGTTACACGTCACTTATAAAGTTCCGACAACATTATTCTAATCGTGTGTTCATCATCAAATTCGTTATTGATTATTAGCAGTTTATTACAATCGTTTATTGCATACATATCATGAAATCGTATATCTATATGTATATATATATCATTCAGTATTCGATCATCAGAACAATCACACAACATCAGACAATTACACCTCAGACAAGTGTGGGGGGGGGGGGGCTTCCCCTGTTTGAATGTCGGACCACTTGTAACTTATAACTCTCTGATCAAGGGTAATATAAAACTCGGACCTAAGGGAGGGTTTAAACTCGGATATCATGAAGAGCAAGGAAACCCGGACCATATAAGTCCTAAACTCGGTCCAAATGACAAGTAGGAACCTCGGACATGCTAGATCACATTAACTCGGACATGAAACTCTCATTAAACTCGGACATGCTAGTTCTCATTAAACTCGGACATGAACTCTCATTAAACTCGGACATGCTAGTCCTCATTAAACTCGGACATGATCAATTATTCAAACTCGGACACATGTATTAATTAATAAACTCGGACCCTTGGCACATATCATTAAATTCGGACCATGTGACTCATTATACTCGGACCAAAGTGAGCACATTAAACTCAGACCATTGTAATTCCATTAAACTCGGTCCATTCATTAACTAACATACTCGGACCTTCATTAATCAATAAACTCGGTCCAGGTGGTTATTCCACAAACTCGGACTAAGTGCTATACTCTGACCTTATACTCGGACATATGTTCATGTATTAAACTCAGACTACAAGAAATCACAATTGAAACAGTTACGTTCTATTATCCCATCGGTTACGTTCTATTGTTCATACAATCCAAAACCCTAATTCTTTTATGCATCTGAATAGCGATAAATCCAATTTCTGTATCAAACATTCTACAAATCAAGTATCCTAACCATCAAGCAATGATTACACAATGATCAACATCCATTGAAAACACAGAACTATCATTTAGTGAACTAGGGTTTTTTTCAAGAATTACAACTTCATGAATCAAGGACAATCAAACAATCAATCAACATTTAGCATCAAACAATGATTAAACCATTACCTTGATTCGATTCTAGTTGGATTAGCAATCAAACTTGATGTGAAAGACTTGTGAATCCAAGAATGATAAGAAGGTGGTTGCAAAGAGGATTAGGGAATGTGGGTACGTGTTTTGATTCTTTGAGAGTGATTAGTGAATGATTAGGGAGGGGATTAGGGTTATGAGTTGTTAAAGTTTCACTATCAACCCTACACACCCTTAAGTATTATTTATTACAGTTTCAACACCACATTCCATTATTTGTCAATTCTTACACGAGTGACACTTACACAAGTAACACGTAACCATGCATAACCACAAAACACTATACTGTATCAAAATGTATACCGTTTCATAGCGACCCAACTGCAAGCAAACAATTAAACAATCAATAAACGTGTAATAAATGCGTAATAGAAATCTTGGAAATTCGAGTTGTCACATTATCCCCAACTTAAAAGAAATTTCGTCCCGAAATTTGGTACGCACTCACTGAGGAAGCTAGGTAAGTTATATCGTTCACTGGTTTTCCTGGGGTGTCACACTACTACTGTCTTCCGGGTCGGAAGGACACGCTGCGTAAATCCTGCGTAGCCCCCACGCGTACCACTGTCCTCGGGGAAGGGCACGTCACGTAAAGCCTACGTGACCCAGTACGTATTCCTGTTCTCGGTTTAAGAAGAACACATGGTTGCACTAGTCTAGTAAGTACCACAATGGGAATCCCCCATTATTAAGGATAAATGTGAGAATCCCTCACCGATAGAATATACTTGTATGGGAAGCCCCCACCAGTTGATTATACGCATTACTATTACGAACTTACTTTCTGTGAACTCGCTCAACTAGTTTGTTGATTATTTGCTGCATGCCTTGCAGGACCTTAGGTACATTATGGAGCTTGCACAGGGAGGAGCAGGTCGTTGTGGGATGCGGGTCATGAACGATATTTGAACTTATAACTATTTCGAGTTTACATTACTATGCTTCCGCTACTTAGACAATGTTTGGTTTTGAAACATCAATCATGTCTTGATGAACTACCTTAACTACTTTTATTATTATTAAATGCTATGTTTGATATGATTGATGGCTTGATCCTGGTCATGTCACGCCTCCAAGTGGTGGTACTCCGCGGGTGGATTTTGGGGGTGTGACAAAACCTACCCCCCCCCAAAAAAAAAAAAAAAAAAACACCTAACCCCCCAAGCTAAAAACTAAACCCCCAAAAAACCTAAAAAAAACCTAAAAAAATTAAAAAAAAAATCTAAATTTCTTTTTTAATATTTTTTATGCTCAAATCGCTACTTTTAGTGGCAAAAAAAAAAATTTAAAAAGTTTTTTTTTTTAAATTTTTTTTGGCTTCGAAAAGTAGCGATTTTTATATAAAAAATATTAAATTTTTTTTTGTGTGATTTTTAGCTATTTTTAGGCATTTTTGGTTGTGTTCACATTGGTTCTCGCGGTTCTCGCAATAAAAGGTGGTTCTCGCATGATCTTCTCCCTATATATATATATATATATATATATATATATATATATATATATATATATATATATATATATATAGAGGCCGGTTATCATACAAATAACCTAATCGTACATTATGTACGCTTCATCCACAACCCTCGGATCATCTCTCTTAAACAACGTGTTTTTCTATTAAATTTATCAAATTAGGATTAATAAAAAAGAAACCGCCAAGGTTAAAATCGTCAAATTTAAGATCAAAACACCTGATAAACGGCAAACAAAACCTCAAAAATCATAACGTAAGATCCTAAATCAAAACCAAAAACGAAATTATAACAATTAATAAAAAATCGATCGATTCCTATTCACCAAATCGATCGATTCCTATTCACCAAATTCTTCTGTGAAAATGAACTTCTGATGAATTTAGAAATTCTGGATGGACTGACTATGGAAGAAGATGATGCAGAATGTGAAATCATGTGCGAAATCATGGACAATGCAAATGCGATTTCAGTAAAAAAAGAATTCTTTGAAATTTCATATAGTTTGTGAATTCATGGACAATGCAATGCGATTTCAAATAATTTTCGAATTCATGACATGCACATGCGATTTCAGTAAAAAGTTAAGTATTCTACGAGGTTTCATATAGTTTGCGAATTCATGATAATGCACATGCGATTTCAAAAAAAAAGTTAAGAACTCTTTGAATTTTCATATAGTGTGTGATTTCAAATATTTTACACATGCGATATCAGAAAAATGATATATATATGTTGGTTTCTTACAGTTTGCGAATTTCTTTCGAATCAAGTGCGATTTTGAATAAAAACACTGCAAAAAAACTTTAAAAAAATACTTTGTAATAAAAGCAAAAAAAAAAAAAAAAAACAAACTACCAATCTTAAAAACTAAAAATAGTATTATTTTATATAAAAAACTTAATTTATTAACGATGTAACTATAATTTGACATGTAATGATGAATTTTACAATAAATACTACTGAACTTTACCACCCTACCTATATAATAAATTTACTATATTAATATAAAAAACCTAGATATAACTATCTTCCATATTAAGATAAATAATACGAAATAAAGACACACAACAAACAGACCAACAAAAAATGGCATCTGAAGAATCAGAAAAAATCAAAAACATTGCTATCAAAGAGCTATTGTCAACTAGAACGTTGACAGAAATAAGCACTGATGTCACCTCTTCTCATCTGGTTCTTGATGTGCAGGGAAAAATTCTTGAACAAATCAAGAAAAATCAAGATGTATGGGAACAGCTACTTCAAGAACCACCATCAAGCTTCAAAGACAGAGCTTTGGATCACATAAAAGGGCAATCTCAAGCTGATGACTTAGCCTTCTCTTTCCTGACAGATGCTCTGAACACTATGAAGGAGAAGATGGAGTTCAGCTCTTCTGAACGAGACAAAATATTTGCTCCAAGTAACTAAAATCTATTTTTTAATCGTTTTGTGGTTGGGGCTGTGTTATATAGTGTTATATAGTGCGATTTCAAATATAGTGTTATATTTGTTATATAATGTTATATAGTGTTACATAGTGTTATATGGTATTATATGGTGTTACATATTGTTATACGGTGTTTATATGGTGTTATATAGTATTATATATAGTATTATAATGCACTTCTCACACTTTGAGCACTTTTTACAGGATCCCCTACCTATATATATATATATATATATAGAGGATAAGGATCATGTGAGAAGTAGTAGGCTAATTGAGAAATTTGAGAAGCATTCTGGACCACACATTTTCCCTAAGCAAAAAAATGCAAAAAAAATTGTAAAAAAATGCAAATTTTTTTTTTTGAAAAAATCGGAGCTTTTTCTTTAAGGTTTTAATTTTTTATTTTTAATTTTTTTGGGATTTATACACATGTGTATATTGTTAATCTTTTAACTATACATATGTGTATATTGTCAAATATACATATATGTATATACATGTTTAAAATTGAAAAATAAGTGTTATTTAGGGTTTAGCATTAATATTTAGGGTTTAGCATTAAGGTTTAGAGTTTAGCATTAGTATTTAGGGTTTAGCTTTAGGGTTTAGCATTAGGGTTTAGCAATAGTATTTAGGGTTTAGCTTTTGTGTTTAGCATTAGGGTTTAGCTTTAGCTTTAGGGTTTAGCTTTAGCTTTTGGGTTTAGCTTTAGCTTTTGGGTTTGCATTAGGGTTTAACATTAAGGCTTTAGCTTTAGGGTTTAGCATTAGGGTTTAGCTTTAGGGTTTAGCATTAGGGTTTAGCTTTAGGGTTTAAGGTTTAGCATTAATGTCACACCCCAACCAATGGCGGAAACATCGGGATGAGACGAAGTGTGAAGATTGCTCGAGACATCATAACGCTAATAATTGTGACAAGTATTTAAATAATCATTTCATTTCATTTCTAAAAATCAAGTACAAGGTTTTGAAACAAAGTATAACAACATGAATAATAAAATGATACAATACAAATACAATTCTTTCTAAGTGGGTATCTAAGCATCCTACTAGATTCCATGCATCGTCAACATCCACCTGTAACATGTTAAAATAAAGTTCAATGCAAAAGCAAAGGCGAGTATACAAGTTTGATACGTACATAGCAAAAGATAAGTTTTGAACAATTCCTCATAGCAAGCATGTGATTCAAGATAAACGTTTAAACATGGCATGTGTCTAACATATCAAACCAAGGAAACGCAACTTGCTCATGACATAACCAAAGTTTCAGTAGAGGCGGGTCGTTAATCCTATAGCGCTACATATGTCAAGGTTTGGCTCGTACGAAGTTAATGATAAGTTCAGCACATAAGAATCACCCAAGTTTAAAGTATCAAGCCATCACGTATACAAGCATGTTATAGGAATGTTCATGTGTTTAAGCAAAATGTTCATGTGTAAGTTTGTTGATAGATAAAACATGTTACACCCCAAAAGTGATAAAAGTAAAAGGGGAATACGAGTATACTCACAAAGTTTGCATATGTTTTCCGATTATCCAATTGTTGACGAGTTGATGAGGTTAGAAGGTTGAATGTGTAGGGTTAAAGTTCATGTATGCTTAGAGTCGAGATTCGGTATTTAAAAACAACATAAAAGTAAGATATGAGAATAGCATGTGAAAGTAATCATCTTCAACCCATAACACTTGTATGACACTTGGTAACCACAAGGGTTATGATAATATTTTCATGAGTTGAACACCCATAAGAATCACAACAAGGTTTAGGTCTTAGGTGATGTTCTACTACTTTAACATATAAACATGAGTTCAACATTAAAGGTTCGAATGAGTGTATATATATATCTAGGTTAAGTACTACATATTATTTAGTCCAATAATTCAAGTAGGAGGTAGAAGATTAGAATCTTCATTTAGGCACCTCGTGTTATCATAGATGTCATGTATGGGGTAGGAAGGACATGCTTCCATTTAGGAACCCCTTGAATGTTCACCACTTCACTTGGTGTAACAACAACCAAGGAGGGTCACGAACTAGAATTTGCACAATAACATAAACAACCTAACTATTGAGAAATCATCAAATCATGTGAGGATTTGTATGTAGGACAACCCAAGTTGTTCCATAATCACTCATGTATCAAAGGCTATGTTTGACATGATTTGTGGGTTGAAACCCTAAACAAAACACCAAGTTTATGAGGTTTAATCCTCTGATTTTAAATGTCTCAACCTTGTTTTTAAGCTTAACCAACCATGGGATAAGTTGTAAGCATTAGGACATAGGTATGAGATGTGTTGAACACAAGTTACATAGGTTTAAACAAGTTTTTGATGAACATAAAAACAAACAGAAAGTTTATGGACGATTTCGGGGCATTTCCAGGTCTGATTTCTCCAAGGAGAAGTCTAGGAATCGAACCCCATGATTATACAAGCAAGTAGGAAAAAGAATCGAGTGAATCGGATAAGAATTGAGTGAGTTATGCTCATTTTCGTGAAGGGGTGTCAATCTACTCGAACCCTTGCTTTCAGCTACGGTTTGGTGGATGTTTTGTGAGTTTTTAGGGTTGCAAAAGTGGTAGGGAGGCTGGTTATAAGTGGTATTTATAGGGGGAAGGATTAGGGTTTCAATGGGTTGGGCTTTGGAAGTGTTTAGAAGGGGTTACACCTTGAAACTAGCCCACAAAACCCAACTATATGGGGCTGAATTTTGCTGAATTGGGCTGCCATATTTCTTTATTTTTTTTATTTTTTTAAAACATTATAATGAGTAATTTAGTTAATTAAGTTGTGTAATAATATGCAACAATGTTTCCCCTAACTTGTAACAAGGTGAAATATGAAATAAAACATGATTTAACTAGGTAAAAAGTGTAATGTACAAGTTTTATTTACGAAGCAAGTTCCGTATTTTACAACGATTACGATGAAAGAATGGTTATAAGAACACAAGATTTCCAAAGATAGAATTTCACGTAAGGTTTCTAAATGTAGGATGTTTGAAAACGCAGGGCGTTACAGTCTCCCCTCCTTTAGGAAATTTCGTCCCGAAATTTATTCAAGAGGAAGGCTTGAAAGAGTTTTTGGCATAAAGGTGATCATTAAGAATTGAAACTTGGGAAGTTTGAAAGTTTTGAAAAATACCAAATTTTGGAGAACGTCAAGGTGGATTTGCAAGGGGAAGTTTTTAAGGATAGTATAAAAAAATCATACTTTCGTAAAACCTGTTTATTGAGAGGAACGAAAAGGTTTGTTACTTTAAATAAAGCAATAGAGGTATACTAAGTATAGTTTCACAAGAATCAAGAATAGGGAGGCTATTTTATAGGTAACGTGGTAAGTTAGGACTCAAATGTTTAAACAAGCTGGATTGCGAACGAGTTTTGTATAAAATAATACGAGTATAGAATGAACGAATGACTCTTAAAGAGTACAAGTATGTGAATAGCATAAGTGTTGGATAGATGAACGTAGTGTGTTAAGGATGAAGTCTCGTCATGAATAATCGGATATAATGCGTTTGTGAGTTGCGTGAAGTTGTATTAGGTCCAAAAGGTCTGCAACACACTGAATTTCTCATGGCACGTTTTACGAAAGTTTGGTAACATGGTGAAAACTTATATATAGGAAGTACCAGCGGCGTATCCACCATGTTTTAACCACATTACGTCCGTTTCGTTACTCGGGGTCATGTTACGTTCCGTGTCTTACCATACACAGTAGTACACTCTATGGTTCTCATATGCCTATCACTATAATCCCGTGTGCACCCGCGATTATACTGATCGTCGCATGATCCACATAGCTTGTACTAGTTATGTATGAATCAAGGTATACATGAATTTGAAAATAAGAATGTGTACGTAGAAGAATGTCGTATGTAAGCATGTTTATGTTTAAGCATGTATGGGACCCACGTAAGCGAATCCCTCGGATTACGCTCGCGTATAGGTACGAATGTACGAATCATGAGTAAGGATGAAAGTATGAGCATAAGTTCAAGTATGAATACGCATGTATGTATGAGCATAAACATAAAACGTGTAAGTTGTATGTGTACAAGTAGAAGCGTAAAACGTATAAGTAGTATGTGTATGAGTACAAGCATAAAACATATGAACATAGGTGTAGGTATGAAAAATAAATATTGCGTATATGGTGTACGTTGAGACATTGCGGAGAAAAAAAAAAGTTAAGTATGTAGATACGAACGATATAAATGATGTTATCGCGAGATATCGTCTAAAATGTGTATGATGATGTGCATGTATAGTTGTTTAAACAAAACGTTGAGTTTGTCGAATCAAAATTAGATTGAGCTTGGTTTGAAAGGTAGAATATAGTTTGTATATGTAAAGGAACATAAAGTACTCATTGGTCATGCTTAACGTATTTTGTAATGATTGAAATGCTACTTTTGTTTAAAAAAAAAGAAGTTCACGTATGTTGAAAATTTTCGGTCCCCATGAAGTCTTCTAGCCCACGTGTTTTGAAATTTGGATGACGAGTTAAGCGTTGTAGAGAAGGGTTTTTTTTTTTTTTTTTTTTTTTTTTTTTTTTTTTTTTTTTTTAAATAACGGGTTTGTTTCATTTGCATCAAAACATGAAATTTTGAACTTTGAAAGTTCTTGTGAAAACGTCGACCCTTAGAAAAGAAATTTAGTAAAAGAACTTAGTGATAGTTTAAAAATAATTTTAACAAAGGATTTATTGATGTTGGAAAGAGTATTTGGTAAAACGATCATATAACATCTATGAGGTCTTATAAGTAATTGAGAAAGGTTAGTTTGATTTCGACTAAGAGTGGAAGTCTCTAGTATGATGATATAATGTGAACGTGTTTCAGTTAATAAATCAGATGTGAAGTTCATGGGCAAGAGATTCATTAGACCGATTAAATTGATAGGTAGCATTTCGTAAGGTTTGGAAATTCGTGTAGTAAAACGGTAAAGACATGATTAAGAATCTCGTGTATATGATTTGAGTGAAAATGGATGGTAGAATAAGAAGTACGTTTGATAAACAATGTATTTTGAAATCGGTATAAGTAGGTATTTTGAATAATGATAAATGATTTAGGTATAAAACATGATCGGGTTTGCATAATAAAATATTTTGAAAGAGAAGTTTTGGGTAACGGTCACCTAAGTAAGGGAATCACCCCTAACTCGTTGGTGAGGTCGTTTTAAGGGAAGAGGGGTGGAGTCAATCGTCAAGGTAAGGAAGTCACTCCAATCTCGATGATACCTCTCCACTAGTTGTTACAAGGAATATGAATTTAAATTATATGAAAATCATGCATATATAAATGTATCGAAAAGGTTCGATATGTTGTGCGTGTGAAAAGAGAAATCAAAGGTAAACTCGAGGTTGAAAGATTGCATCGTATAAAATGAACAATAGAAACACATGTTTGACCAAAGTTTGGAGTGTTCCAAACGGAACTTTGACTAACCAAAGTGGTCGAAAAGTCTTTTGAATTTGAGGAGCATGCTTTGGCCTAATAGGTAAAATACTCTCGCCGACAAGTCGGTTAACGGTATTTACCCTTCCGGTTACTACATGTCCCAAATCAATCGAAATTTCGAGACTTGGCGGGATTTATGAAAAAATCAAGGAGTGGAACTAGTCGACAAGGTGCGGGTTTCACCCCTATCTTGACGATTTCGTATCCTAAGTGTGGTCGGTACTCGTCGGGTCAAAATTTAAATTTCGACATGTTGACGAGGGTCCACTAGAATTTGAAATTTGAGATTTGCCATTTAGATGTGGATTTCACTCCTAGCTCAATGGCGATATCTCGTGTAAAAAAAGAATAGGTAGATTGAGAGTCGTTCACCAAATTGTGGGTTTCACGCCTATTTTGGTGAATTCGTCTCGAGTGTTTACGAATTTAGAATAGTCGAGTAAAATGCATGAGGGAAAGAGTATGTTAAAGGAATAAACAAACAAATTTAAACGCACAATGAAGCATATTAAGAATAGCACATAATGAATGGGACAATAAAACATGTATTAGCACATAATAAAGCAAATATAGCATGCCAAGTGTTAACACATAAGCGACATATATGCTTAAAAGATAAAAAAAAGGAATAAATAAGAACAAATAAGGTAGCATGGAAGTAGTTTCAAGCAAAACATAAGAATAAATCTCTAAAACTATAGACTAGGCTAAAGCATTCCTACTTTCCCTAATTCCCTATAGTTATGGCTCTGATACCAATCTGTCACACCCCAACCAATGGCGGAAACATCGGGATGAGACGAAGTGTGAAGATTGCTCGAGACATCATAACGCTAATAATTGTGACAAGTATTTAAATAATCATTTCATTTCATTTCTAAAGAATCAAGTACAAGGTTTTGAAACAAAGTATAACAACATGAATAATAAAATGATACAATACAAATACAATTCTTTCTAAGTGGGTATCTAAGCATCCTACTAGATTCCATGCATCGTCAACATCCACCTGTAACATGTTAAAATAAAGTTCAATGCAAAAGCAAAGGCGAGTATACAAGTTTGATACGTACATAGCAAAAGATAAGTTTTGAACAATTCCTCATAGCAAGCATGTGATTCAAGATAAACGTTTAAACATGGCATGTGTCTAACATATCAAACCAAGGAAACGCAACTTGCTCATGACATAACCAAAGTTTCAGTAGAGGCGGGTCGTTAATCCTATAGCGCTACATATGTCAAGGTTTGGCTCGTACGAAGTTAATGATAAGTTCAGCACATAAGAATCACCCAAGTTTAAAGTATCAAGCCATCACGTATACAAGCATGTTATAGGAATGTTCATGTGTTTAAGCAAAATGTTCATGTGTAAGTTTGTTGATAGATAAAACATGTTACACCCCAAAAGTGATAAAAGTAAAAGGGGAATACGAGTATACTCACAAAGTTTGCATATGTTTTCCGATTATCCAATTGTTGACGAGTTGATGAGGTTAGAAGGTTGAATGTGTAGGGTTAAAGTTCATGTATGCTTAGAGTCGAGATTCGGTATTTAAAAACAACATAAAAGTAAGATATGAGAATAGCATGTGAAAGTAATCATCTTCAACCCATAACACTTGTATGACACTTGGTAACCACAAGGGTTATGATAATATTTTCATGAGTTGAACACCCATAAGAATCACAACAAGGTTTAGGTCTTAGGTGATGTTCTACTACTTTAACATATAAACATGAGTTCAACATTAAAGGTTCGAATGAGTGTATATATATATCTAGGTTAAGTACTACATATTATTTAGTCCAATAATTCAAGTAGGAGGTAGAAGATTAGAATCTTCATTTAGGCACCTCGTGTTATCATAGATGTCATGTATGGGGTAGGAAGGACATGCTTCCATTTAGGAACCCCTTGAATGTTCACCACTTCACTTGGTGTAACAACAACCAAGGAGGGTCACGAACTAGAATTTGCACAATAACATAAACAACCTAACTATTGAGAAATCATCAAATCATGTGAGGATTTGTATGTAGGACAACCCAAGTTGTTCCATAATCACTCATGTATCAAAGGCTATGTTTGACATGATTTGTGGGTTGAAACCCTAAACAAAACACCAAGTTTATGAGGTTTAATCCTCTGATTTTAAATGTCTCAACCTTGTTTTTAAGCTTAACCAACCATGGGATAAGTTGTAAGCATTAGGACATAGGTATGAGATGTGTTGAACACAAGTTACATAGGTTTAAACAAGTTTTTGATGAACATAAAAACAAACAGAAAGTTTATGGACGATTTCAGGGCATTTCCAGGTCTGATTTCTCCAAGGAGAAGTCTAGGAATCGAACCCCATGATTATACAAGCAAGTAGGAAAAAGAATCGAGTGAATCGGATAAGAATTGAGTGAGTTATGCTCATTTTCGTGAAGGGGTGTCAATCTACTCGAACCCTTGCTTTCAGCTACGGTTTGGTGGATGTTTTGTGAGTTTTTAGGGTTGCAAAAGTGGTAGGGAGGCTGGTTATAAGTGGTATTTATAGGGGGAAGGATTAGGGTTTCAATGGGTTGGGCTTTGGAAGTGTTTAGAAGGGGTTACACCTTGAAACTAGCCCACAAAACCCAACTATATGGGGCTGAATTTTGCTGAATTGGGCTGCCATATTTCTTTATTTTTTTTATTTTTTTAAAACATTATAATGAGTAATTTAGTTAATTAAGTTGTGTAATAATATGCAACAATGTTTCCCCTAACTTGTAACAAGGTGAAATATGAAATAAAACATGATTTAACTAGGTAAAAAGTGTAATGTACAAGTTTTATTTACGAAGCAAGTTCCGTATTTTACAACGATTACGATGAAAGAATGGTTATAAGAACACAAGATTTCCAAAGATAGAATTTCACGTAAGGTTTCTAAATGTAGGATGTTTGAAAACGCAGGGCGTTACAATTAAGGTTTAGCTTTAGGGTTTAGGGTTTAGGGTTTAAGGTTTAGTGTTTATAACACATATTTTCAATTTTAAACATGTATATACATATATGTATAATTGACAATATACATATATGTATAGTTAAAAGATTAACAATATACAAATGTGTATAAATCACAAAAAAAAAAACGTTAAAAAAATAAAAAATTAAAAATTAAAACCTCAAAGAAAAGCTCTGATTTTTCCAAAAAAAAAATTGCATTTTTTCACCTTTTTTTGCATTTTTTGCTTAGGGAAAATGTGTGGTCCAAATTGCTTCTCAAGTTTCTCAAATAGGGTGGACTTCTCTTAGGATCCCTACCCTATATAGGTGTGTATATATATATATATAGGCCGGTTAACGTACAATATCACTTATCCTACGTTATGTACGCGATATCCATAGCCGTAGGATCTTCAATCCATCAAACTAATTTATATCATTAGATTAATCATATTAATATATTCAAATCTTATTAAAAAGGTTAAAATCGTCATTACGAGATCGTAATCTCTGTAACTGAAGAAAGATAATTCAAAATCGAACCCTGAATCAATCGACCATCGATCGAAGAGGTTAAAATCGTCATTATTCACAGCCTCCCTTTGTTCTTCTTGCTGCAATTTCATAACTGCTGATTTGGAGTTCTGAACTACAATAACATCGATCGAAGAAGATGATCCAGGTTAATCACTATGATATGCAAATTCAGTGTTTCCAAAGAAAGCTTTGGTAGGCCATGTGAAATGTATTCTGAACATGCGAAAACAATTGAAAACAAAGAAAGGTTATTGACTTTTATAAATATGCGAAAAAGAATTGAAACATGCGTAAATAGGTCATGTTTTTTATTATTATATCATGCGAACTATATGAAAATATGGTTTGTGATGTGCTGAATATGGTCTATAAAAACTAACCTAATTTAGACACCCTAGTTTTAAATTTATAAACTAAGACTTTCTAAATGCTAGACCACTGACAGGCAAGTGTACCTATCGTACGTAGTAAAGCCTAATGAAGTCCGAGTATCGAACCCACGACACTAGCGACGCTAACTAGACTCTGACTCAACTAATTATTTAACTGGTTTATTTTATTTGATTGGATTTTTGGGTTTTAACTAATTAAACTAAAGGAATTAACTAAGACGTACTAGACTACCTAGACGCAGGCTGAAGGCTACTAAGGTGAAATCAAGGATGAGAAAGTACTACCCAGGTTTGGAATCCTATTTGTGACTGTCGGTTTTCTCTCGGCAATGGTAACTATGATGGAACCAGGTTCTAATAATATGACACTCTAAACTAAAGACAGGTTGAACTCCTCCCGGTCTCATCAACTTCTCCTAAGGTCTAAAGGTCAAATAAAGCTCACTGGTATGGGTTGGATCACCTCCCAGTCTCTCCAACAATACTAAAGTACCCAAAGACTAGATCTCCTCTCGGTCTCACTAATCACAATACACCCTAGATTGCACGGGGTAACCTAAAAACACTTGACAAGACTTAGGAAAACAAATAATACTAGGCCACTTAGACAGATCTCCTCCCGGTCTCACTGCACCTAAATACCTAGCACCAAAGACAAACCTAACTATCTATCTCCTTCCGGTCTCAAGAATAGGTAAAACACTAAACTCCTCTAAATCACCAAACAAAGTTCCTATGGGATACGTGCACCACAAACCATAAACTAGTTACGAACAAAAAGTAGGTAACCTAACATGCATCTATACATGAAAGACATTTACAAAGACACACGAGGAACGTTTGAACGATAATAAATCAAAGTTAAGCATGCATATACATCTAGTCAAATATAATTAGGTCTTTTACTTTAATATTAAACCATCAATAAATTACCAAAACCGAGAAATACCGACTACCAATAAATATTCATCACGAACCCGGGTAGAAAATACGAACTAACCAAGAAACATTATTGAAAACAGAAAATAAGTCTTAAACAAACAGTAAATCATGTTCACGAGTTTGAATAACACAAAGTATATCAACACGAAAACTAAAAACTAACTATTTGCAAGTCGACCCGATTCTTCGTCTTCACCTTGAGCTTGATCCGTAAGATTTTTCCCTCCTAAATCGTCCTTTGTAGCTTTCTGCTCGTAACAGCTGCCGAATAATCCCCTCAATCTGTATATATCTTTTGTAAGGGTTTTAACCCACAAGTGTTGAACACAGAAGCTTGTTCATGTAACAAGACTTGTGCTTGGTATGCGTGTGATTACTTGGAAGCTTTGACTATCCTACTTTCAATCCAACACCGCACTTGATGATTTGTCCCTTGAATAGTATGTACATTTCCTTTTCATTTTATTCATGACCATCCGAGTTGTCCTTGTGACAACTTGTGCATTGGTGAATCTTACGAAAGAGGTTAAAGGAAGGTTATCCTCCTACTTCCATGCATGACTTCTATGAAATTCCATGACAAACATGTTGGACTATTACATATTATAAAATATATTAAATATATATAAACATAACCGAACCCTTGATAATAATCAAATGATTATTGGTCATGGTAATAAGTTATATCATTATCATCTAAGACTTAAAACCCTCGTTACGGTTCTAATGGGTATTTTAACCCATGAAATCACTTTAACCCATACGGGATTCACAGTGTCAAGAACGAGTGTTTAAGCCTAGTTGATTACTTTCTCATATACATACTTTTGTGTTCTTTAAATTCCGAATCCAAATCCTTCGTTATCATCCAAATACTCACACACCTATGTTTCCTCGTGTAGGAGAACTCGGTGTTCCATCTCTAAACATCGAATTCTTCACGTTATTACTAAGTGGAAGCTTGCAAAACCATGAGTACACTTGACCCATTTCCTTTTTAAACACTTTGGGTTGTAACACACACAAACATACTTTAAATCATCAATCCATTATACATGCTTAATTGTTATGCTTAGGTTCATGCTAGATTCATACATGCTTCTTGTCATTAACTTAGCTAGCCCAACTTAACATATATAGCGCTATAGGAGTAGCACGCCGCCCGTCGGGGTATTGTTAAGCTTTTTATTCATAAATAGTATCGTTACTTTTGTGGCGAGGGATACTTATAAATTATAATTCTTGTGGACACTTGGGTTTGACACTTAGTATTGCATGCTAGATAACCTTGTATAAAAATTTGCCATGTGGATTCGAGTAAATTCTTTTCATACTTATGCTATGTATATACAAACTTGTGTACTCACCAATGCTTTTGCGTTGAACCTTTATTTTTAACATGTAACAGGTTGATGATGATGCTATGACGAATCTAGTAGGGACGACTTAGAAACACGCTTGATGTACTAGATTTGATTATTATGTTATGTTAAACTTTGTCATATTTGTCTTTTCGTTGTTGTAATTTGAATTTCTTGTATTGTACTTGACAATTTTGATTATGAATGAAATCGGTTTTGAACTTAATTATTGTCGCAAATAGTGTTATGTGTGATGAGCAATCTATTTCATCTCACTCCGATGATTCCGCTATCGGTTGGGGTGTGATAAGTGCCAACCGTCACTGGAGTGCTACTCGCCACTAGAGTGACGACTACAATTGATCAAGCTACATACTAAGACACCAAAAGCCAAGCTATACAAGTTTTTCCAGGCGTCACTCAAGTGATACTTGGAGTGACACCCATAACAAAATCTCTTAAGAACATTCTTCAAGTCTTCCCATCTTCAACCGATAAACGGTATACAACAGTCTTTTAGGTTCCAACAATCTCCCCCAAGATTGTTGCATACCGTTCTTCAATTACTTCGGGTCTTCGAACAACAATTGGTATACAACAGTCTTATAGGTGCCAACATATACAACAAAATACAATATGGTGATCTAATTCCAAACACATTTAAACAATTTTTAAGAACTGTAACATTCACAATGCCTGAATGGGTCACCGGGTTGGGTAAACCATCTAAAGCTTCAAGTTTTCCATAAATAATTAGTCTGTTATATAAGGTAACAAATTATATTATTTCAATAACCACCTATATTTTTGTGTACAACGATTTTAGAGGGCTTTACACATCAAAATACACCTGGGGAAACTTTTAAACAGTTGTTTTAACTGTTATCTTAATTATAATACCTATCCTTTTCAACTCATTTACAAGTAATTAGATATAAAGAAACTCCAATGGAATTCCCTAGAGACTTAAAGAAACTTTAACAAAAAAAAAAGGAAAAAGAAAATAGTAAACAAATGGTATACCTTTCTATGCCTTGTCTTCACCATAAGTTCACGTGCAAGCAGCAAGATAATAGATTGGTGCAGGCTCAAGTGGGCGTAACACAATGCTTTTGTCCAACGATCACCGGGAATGATAGCCTAGTGATCAAAAGTCGAGAGAGCAAATGCCTAACCCTGAGTATGGTACCACAAGTTCATCTCAAAAGCAAAGGGTTCAATTACAAGCAGGAATTCCTGAAATCATTAAAAAGTTCAATACATTAGAAAGAATTATCTAAGTCAACCAATTGACTATTTTGACCAAACCCATGTTGACATTTTTTTACAACTCTTAACCGAAAGAGAATGTTGCCCTTTGTAAGATTAAATATGTTATGTATTAATATTTAATCTAGTAGCCATTATAATCATTTACATAATATAGATCAAAATATATAATAACCTATTAAATAATTAGTTGGTAATTGTTGATGGACCATATTACCCTTATTAACTAATTAGGTTTCCTCCTGTGTGCTTATATAAGGAGAATTATGTAGAGGTCATAAGGTTACAGACTTAATCAGATTACCTAATCATAACATCATCATCATCGACCTCCTCTCCTATAGCCGATTCCCTTGTCGGTTTTCATAGTCACCATCATCAGTCAGCACCCTAAGGAGGAACCAGATCACCTTGACAAAGATGTCGAACTCCATGTCTTCTTCCCTCACTGGATTCTCCATTGCACTGTCTGCGGTGACAGGTATGTTTTCATATTTTCCTTCATGTTTAAACAAAACCGAACCAACATGTGGTATCAGAGCATATGTTGATTAGTCAGTTCTGTTTTGTATCCATAAATCTGGAATAAAACTGGAAAACAGAATTGAAAACCCTAATTAAATTCGTTTTTATCATCCGAAATTCCATCTCGGATCAGTTTCGGATCATATGTTTATCTATTATTACTGTTCCGAAATCATAATGTTCAAGAATTTGATTAAATGTTTAATAAATTTTACAGATTTCAGATATAGGGTTAAGGTTATTTTTTTTAGGGTTCATCATGTTCTTAGTTAAAATTCGAAATTTCCTTTATGTTTTGGAATATGATTTGAATTGTGGAATGTTTTCCTAAATTTTGATCTATTTTGTCTAATAAGAATTTCGAAATCTGTTAAAAGGATAAACAGATTATGATTTTCGAAATTTTCTGATAAAATTAGATCAATGTTAAAACAGGAAACTCTATCACAATTCCTATGATTTCACATTAACAGCTGTAACAGCTTGTAGAACACATTACGGATGATCATTTCGGACCTCATTTCGGACTAAGCGTCCATTACGGATCAGCATCTGCCTGATCATTACGGACCATTACGGATCATTTCGGACTAATCGTTTCGGACTAAGTGTCTATTTCGGACCATCACGGATTATTTCGGACTAAGCATAATCATCATGGAATCATCCGCAATCGTTCGTCTTGGACACATCCGAAATCATCCGAAATGCACCCGAAATCATCAGAAATGACTCGACTTACGCATCTTGGACACATCCGAGATCATTCGAAATCATCTATTTCGGATAATCCGAAATGATTCGAAATCATTCATCTCGGATGAATCCAAGACATGATTCATCCGAAATCATGAGTGTTCATAAAGTATGGCAGTTAATGTGAACCAAATTTGGCGCTAACGGGTGGTTTGCTATTAGATAATTGGTTTTGTAATTACTTAGTTAATTAATCAGAATCAGATAATGTTTTACAAAACCAAAATGGCTTAACTTGAATGAGTTTTTGATGTATCATTTCTGGCCAAAGCTGACTTGATACATCTACTTATCATCCAAGTATTACGAAAGCTATGTTAAGTGTGCATTGTAAACATGAATGTATTAATATCTGGCCAAAGCTGATTTAATTCCTTCATAGATGGCATACTTAACAAGTGCATAACTAAAGTGATTGTCTCAATTTCTGGCCAAAGCTGATTTGTTACAATCACTTTGCACACATGCTTAAATGATTACACTTCTGGCCAAAGCTGATTTGTCTTCGTTTAAGTAGAATTTTAACTAAGTCTATTATTTTGATGTTAGTAATAGACAATATCACAGCTTCATAATGTAAAATGGTCATTATTTATGCCTGCCTTAGTATTACGTGCCCTTAGATCACATTAGAACTTCTTTCTTAGTATCATAACTTGCTCATCTTATTTCGACTATCAGCGCCCAATTGTGGGATTCCACCTTTGACTGGTGATAACTTTGCTGCATGGAAGGATGCTCTCATGCTTACTCTTGGGCTGTTGGATTTTGATTATGCCTTAAGAGAGGATAAGCCAGCGGACCTTACTACTCAAAGTACTGCTGCTGAGCAGTTGACTCATGAAAAGTGGACTAGGTGTAACCGCATGTCTCTCATGTTTATGAAGCAGTCCATCAGCAATGCAATCAGATGAGCTATTCCTGATTCTGAAGATGCTAAAACCTACTTGGCTTCTGTGGAGGCGCAGTTCAAGGGGACGTCTAAAGCACATGCTAGTACTCTTATTCTCAAGCTGGTGATGACTAAGGATGATGGGAGGAGCGGCATTCGCGAGCACATCATGATGATGGATGACATGGCCAATAAGCTGAAGGGGCTGGAAATGGAAATCAGTGATGGTTTTCTCGTTCATTTCATCATTACTTTGCTTCCTTCGTCCTTTGAAGCATTCAAGATCAATTACAACACTCAGAAGGACAAATGGACGATGAGTGAGCTGGTCGCCATGTGCGTACAGGAGGAAGATCGTATGAGTATGGATCGCACTACCGATGTTGCTAACTTCACTACCTCCAACTCTAAGAAGAGGAAGAACAATCATCAGAGGAAGGATGCTTCAAAAGTCCAAAGGCCCAATCCCAATACAAGTGCACCTTCCAGCTCTAAGAACTCCTTAGGCAGAATCCACTGCAAGTTCTGTAAAAAGACAGGACACATGCAGAAAGAATGCCCTGATTTTAAGGAGTGGCTGGCTAAGAAAGCTAACGATTATTTTATGATACTTAAGTCCTATAATTTAAGTGTTCCTGCTAATTCTTGGTGGTTTGATTCTGTTTCTATGGTTCATGTTACCAATTCAACTCAGAGATTCCTTACAATCCGGAAGCTGGAAAGAAACCAAAGAACGCTTAAGGTTGGGGATGATCGAGAATTAGAAGTGAAGGCCATTGGAACATTACAATTATTTATGAAAATTGGTTTATGTATTAAACTTTATGATACCTTGTATGTTCCTGAGGTAACTCGGAACCTTGTATCAGGACCAAAGTTAGACATGGACGGTTTTATTGTTTCCCATGGTCATCGCAAATTCTCTATCCTCTATGATTCTGTTCTTTATGCTACTGGTGTTCTGGATGGTGGTCTCTATAGATTAGAACTAGATGATGGTTTTCCAAATCTTTGTTGTCATATAACATTAATGAATCACTCACAAAGATGAAAGAGAAATGAGACTTAGAGACTTCATCCATGTTGTGGCATCAACATTTAGGCCACATCTCAAAAGAACGATTAAATCGTCTTGTAAAGGATGAAGTCTTACCTCCTCTTGATTTCTCTGATTTTGGAACATGTGTCAGATGTCTTAAAGGTAAAATGACATTAGCGAATAAGAAAGGTGCCACTAGGAGCTCTAATTTATTAGAACTCATTCACACTGACATTAGTGGTCCCTACCAAATCGCTGGCATAACAGGACATACTTCATTTATCACCTTCATTGATGATTATTCTCGTTACATGTACTTGTATCTTATTAAGTAGAAATCTGAATCTCTAACAACTTTTAAAGATTATAAGGTTGAAGTTGAAAAGCAATTAGATCGTCAGATTAAAGATGTGAGATCAGATAGAGGCGGTGAATATTATGGAAGACATACTGAGGTGGGTCAAGCTCCTGGTCCATTTTATGAGTTTTGTAAGGGCCATGGGATTGTGAACCAATACACCATGCCTGGTACACCTCAGCAGAACGGTGTTGCTGAAAGAAGAAACCGTACCCTTATGAACAAGGTGCGCAGTATGTTAGCCAACACTAATTTACCATTATTCCTCTGGACTGAAGCGTTAAAAGCAGCTGTTCATATACTCAATAGGGTTCCTTCTAAGTCTGTCCCTAAAACTCCTTATGAACTTTGGACAGGAAGGAAACCGAGTCTTAAATATATGAAAGTATGGGGCTGCATTGCTGAAGCAAAACTTTACAATCCTTTCCTAAGGAAACTTGACCCTAAAACAGTTACTTGTTTCTTTATCGGGTATCCTGATAATTCAAAGGGTTATCGTTTCTATTGTCCTTCCCATGTCACCCGTATTGTTGAAACCAAGCGTGCTGCGTTCCTGGAGGATTTCAAGGTCAGTGGGAGCGGGAGACTCGTCGCTTGCCATTACTCCGATTACTCCTCTTGTACCCAATGCAACTACTGCACCTGAAGCTAATGCACCAACTGCTCCAAATTTACCTCTACAATCAGAACCCATTATACCTCATGACGAAGGCACATCAAACGCTCAAAACCAAGACAACGCTGAACCCGATAATTCACTCAGGAGGTCATCTAGGACCAGAAGGCCCACTAATTGGGATGATTATGTTACCTACCTGACTGAAATGGATCCTGGAAAGCTCAATGATCCTATCTCTTACAATGAAGCCATTAGCAGTGATCGGTCTTCTGAATGGAATAAAGCAATGATTGATGAGCTTGAATCCATGAAGAAAAATGACGTTTGGGATTTGGCAGAATTACCCAATGGTGTCAAACCCGTAGGATGCAAATGGGTGTTCAAAACAAAACTGGATCCGAATGGGAACGTTGAATGCTACAAAGCGAGATTGGTTGCAAAGGGCTACACTCAGAAAGAGGGAATTGATTATCAAGAGTCGTTTTCACCAGTCTCTCGTAAAGATTCATTAAGGATCGTCATGGCCCTAGTAGCTCATTTTGATTTGGAGTTACATCAGATGGACTTTAGAACCGCTTTCCTTAACGGAGACTTGGACGAAGATGTTTACATGAAACAACCTGAAGGCTTTAAACGTGAAGGTCAGGAGCATCTAGTCTGTAAGTTGAAGAAATCCATTTACGGGTTAAAACAAGCATCACGTTAGTGGTACCTCAAGTTTGATGAAGTCATGAAGAAACAAGGTTTTATGAAGAATCAAGTGGATCAATGCACCTACCTCAAGATGAGTGGGAGCAACTTTACTATACTTATCCTTTACGTAGATGATATTCTATTGGCAAGTAATAGTTTAGACATGTTGCATGAGTCGAAGCGGTTACTCTCGCATAACTTCGACATGAAGGATCTTGGAGATGCTTCTTACGTCATTGGCATCGAAATTCACCGAGATAGACACAAAGGGATCTTAGGATTGTCTCAAAAGGCTTACATAGATCGTGTCCTTACACGTTATAACATGCAACAGTGTAAACCCTCCGTCGCTCCAGTAGTTAAGGGAGATGTTTTCGGTTCATTCCAGTGTCCGACAACAGAGGTTGAGAAGGAGCAAATGAGCCAGATACCTTACACGTCAGTAGTCGGGAGCTTGATGTATGCTCAAGTCTGTACTCGCCCAGATATCGCTTATATTGCTGGAATGCTAGGTCGTTATTAGACTAATCCTGGCCTAGATCACTGGAAAGCAGCTAAGAAGGTACTTCGATATCTGCAAGGGACGAAAGACTATAAACTGACTTATAGAAGAAGTGATCATTTAGAAGTGGTGGGCTATTCTGATTCTGACTTTGCCAAATGCAAAGATGACAAGAAATCCACTTCGGGCTATATCTTTATGTTAGCAGGCGGCCCTATCTCTTGGAAGAGTCATAAACAGCAGCTGACCACAACTTCCACAATGATGGCAGAGTACATTGCTGTTTATAACGCAACCTGTCATGGAATGTTGCTTAGAAATCTGATCATTGGACTCAAAATCGTTAATTCCATTTCTAGACCATTGAAGCTTTATTGTGATAATTCAGCTGCCGTTAGTTTCTCGAATAGTAACAATTCGACTGGAGCTGGTTTATATCTCGATACAAAATATCTGTTCGTACATGAATGAGTTGAGGAAAATAATCTTTGTATCGAGTATATTAGTACTAAAGATATGCTTGCGGATCCGATGACTAAAGGTCTCCATCCTAAGGTTTACGAAGAACATGTTCGGAATATGGGATTTAGTAAAGACCTTATTTGAGCATATTGTACTAGCTTATGTTTTATGATTAATGAAATTTCCTCAGTTTGATTTTGTATGTGTCTTAGAATATGTTCAACCGGTATAATGGCATATAGACAAATAAAGTTACAAATCAAACAAAGCACTTATGCGTATTTTGATCATAACGATTAGGTTTTAAATTATGGCTATAGTATGACTAATGGGGGTCCTGAGTCGCATAATGATTCAGCGGCTGTATTTCTCTGCTATAGTACTTGTTTAAGGCTAAAATGAGTGTTAACTCCTGATCAGGCTTATCTAATACTCATAGTAAATGATTACTCGGCTAAGTGGGAGAATGTAAGATTAAATATGTTATGTATTAATATTTAATCTAGTAGCCATTATAACCATTTACATAATATAGATCAAAATATATAATAACCTATTAAATTATTAGTTGGTAATTGTTGATGGACTATATTACCCTTATTAACTAATTAGGTTTCCTCCTGGGTGCTTATATAAGGAGAATTATGTAGAGGTCATAAGGTTACACACTTAATCAGATAACCTAATCATAACATCATCATCATCGACCTCCTCTCCTATAGTTGATTCCCTTGTCGGTTTTCATAGTCACCATCATCAATCAACACCCTAAGGAGGAACCATATCACCTTGACAAAGATTTCGAACTCCATGTCTTCTTCCCTCACTGGATTCTCCACTACACTGTCTGCGGTGACAGGTATGTTTTCATGTTTAAACATAACCGAACCAACACCCTTGACTATATATGCCCACATCTTCGAGATAACGTGTATATAGTAGAAGCATAATCTGTAGGTGTTTGTATTTGAAATTTTAATATATGATTTGTTACTTCATACACAAAATATATTAACAATAAATATACTTATACATGTGTGGAATCCTATAATATAAAGTTTAGGGATTATTACACAATTCTCTGCCGAAACTGTTTTAAACAGGTCGAGAATGTCTAATTAAAAAAGTGGAATATAAGGAAGGAAATGGAACCAACAGTTTAAAAATCGCCCATGGTGATAGTGTATATATGAAATTCATATAAAATCATCTAAAAAGCATATAACTACTGAAAAGGAAAGGGTCATATAGGTTGTAAACCACTGTTACTGATGTGTGTAAAATGCAACATATAAATTACATCAAACGAGGCATAAAACTAACCATTTTTAAGTACTAATGTTGGAAAAAGAGTGCTTTTGTCTTCCTTTTGTATTTTCAGGATCAAATGAGCTCAAATTCATAAAAGAAGCAAAAAGACAACTAAATCTAACATAAATACAAGAAGAGGAACACAAGTGGATTGCCCGACCCCTCAACGGCATCCTCCCAAGCAAAATAGAGAAGACAGAAGACTGAACACGCCCCGTACTCAGCCAGCACGGGGCCGTGCCCAAGAAGCAGCAGAAAAGACAAACCTATAGAAGCTTCTATTGCCCACCACGGGGCCGTGTCCAGCGGACACGGGGGCGTGGCGAAAGTACAGCAGGCACATTAATTGTAATTGCGAATTACAATTAATGAAGAGAGAGAGTGTCAGACAGGCACGGGGGCGTGTCCAGCGGACACGGGGCCGTGCCCAGCCTTCTGTTCAGCCTATAAATAGGAGTGCTTGGTTTCATTGCAACTCATCCCTTGGCACACCACCTCTCTCACACTTCACCCACCACCCACCACCATCACAACACCATCATCCACCACCATCATCCATTGTCCATCATAGAGTGTGTGAGTCGTCTCGGGATCCAAGATTGATCGTAAGAGTTCTTGACAATCAAGGCCATGTTTGCCTAAGTCTCTTACATCACTTGGTGAAGACAAGTGGTTAGTATAATACTTTTTATTTTTAATCTTTTGCACTTTTTATTTGGTTTTGTATTAATAACTTTAATAACTAGTTACTTATGTTGAAGGTGATCTTTCCTTATCGTTTGTCCGTGGTGTCTTGGCATTATTATACTGTCTATATAAAATAAAAGATTTTCACCATTCATATCTCCACGGTCTATATGGAGGTATGTTGGCTACCTGGTCGGGGGTTAAGGGAACGGTTTGGTAAGGGTCTTGCCCTTGTTCAGCGTTTAGAGGTCATGCAAGGGACCTGGGTCAAATTTAGTAGGATCTCCTTCAATGCCCATAGGTATTGGATGGCGGGGATCCAAACTCTTTGACCCCCTCATAAGTTAACTACTATTAATACTATAACCTGGCTGTTTAGGACTGTATCCCTGCTGACTCAGACTACTTAGTCGAGGGTAACGTCACCGCCAAAAGCGGGGCCTACCATAATTTGCATTAATAACTTAATTCATTATCTTCCAATAATCCAACCCTTTAGGATTGTATCCTTGCTGACTCAAACTACTGGGTTGAGGGTAACGTCGCCTTCAAAAGAGGGGCCTACTACAATAACTAAGATAATCTCTTAAACAAGTGCAAAAGTGCGAAAATAATCAAAGGTTATACTAATACACGAGTCGGATCCAAGTGATTCATCTTGTCTTTCTGTTTTTATTTTTATTTTATTTTTCAGCATTTAGTTAGTTTTTATTTTCTTAGTTTAAAAACCTTTTCTAACTTCTTGATTTGATTAGACGTTGAGGATAAACCGGTACTAAAAGCTCTTGTGTCTTTGGACGACCTCGGTATCTTACCAACACTATACTACGCCCACGATGGGTGCACTTGCCCATATGTGTGTTCAGTGTTAGTAAATATCGTGTTTTATAAATTTAAAACTTGGCTAAAAGTGTAAAAAGGGCTTAAAATATACATTAAAAATATATTACACTACACGCACATCAAGTTTTTGGCGCCGCTGCCGGGGACACAAGGATGTTAAGAAAGTTATGAATCGACGGCCTAATCATATTTTTATCTTTCTTTTTAATTTTTTAGGATTTTCTTAGTTTTTCAGCTTCTGCAGAGCTCAGCACGGGCCGTGCCCGCTGAATACGCCCCCTTGCTCATTCATTGGAACTGGCAATCCTGTTTTAAGTCAGACAGTAAGCTGAACACGGGGCCATGCTCACTCAACACGCCCCCGTGCCCAAGATTCACTTACTGAAAACAGAACCGTTAGATCCCGGCGGTTGGTAATTTCTGACATAAACATGAGTGATAGTAATTCTTTTTACTTTCGGCACTCTTATGGTACGTGGTGTCAATTATGTGGAGGCGAACATAAAGAATTAGAATGTTACTTTCTAAATTATAGGCCCCACTACATAGACCCACCGATACCTTATAACCTTAAGAGGGGCGAAAGTAAAAATAAACACTATCTCTCCCTCGAATGCGCCCAGCCAGATATTCTAGGAGAAATGCTCCTTGACGAGTTATTTCAACTAGAAGAGCTACTTCTAAATTGGTCAAAAGAGCTTAGGAAGGACTTTATTGATCCGCCCCAAGACGATGACCGTGAAGAAATGTTGGAACCGCATTCCGACAACCTCGTTGCTCCCAAAAATACCTTCGTACCTAGCGAAGACGAGGACAATAGTCGTCCCTGTGCCGATTGTGCCGTGAAGGACTCTCCATCGACTTCGTTCGGTGCATACATAGACCTGAGCGATTCGGCATACACCTTCTTTAACAAGAGCCCGGGAAAGGGTTGGACTTGTCCACCTAGAATGAAAATAGGAATTACCCTCACCGACAACCTCTTGCGTTCTCGCCTTAGTCTAGGACAATTAAGGTATCTTAGGGACTTTGGGGTTGTTCCAACCAATCAGGAGCCACCCGATACTAGTGAGTTCCTTAAAAAAACTAGACAACTTCATAAAAACAGTCCCTCGACACGGGGCCGTGTCCAGCCAACACGCCCCCGTGTTCACCAAAAGATTCCCTTCTGATCAGTACGTCAGAATACGGACAAACTGTGTCAGAACTCCACCTGCACACGGGGCCGTGTCCAACGGACACGGGGCCGTGCCCAGGATGCTGTCGTTTTCTATAAATGCAGCCAAGAATTCTGCACATTTGGACCAACTTGGGACAGAGATTTGGAGGAATCTTCTCTCAACTATCCTAGGTAAGTCTAAAAGAAGGTTCCAACAAACCATCTTGTTCTTTCCTCTTTTAGCCATTTCCTTCTTCTCCATCTTTCTCCAAGAACTACCATTAAAAGTTTGAATTCTTCAAACTTTGTGGTAAGGATTAATGAGTTTTGTTCAAGGAATCTTGGTAAAAATATGTTGTTTAACATTGTTTTAAGTTATTAATGTTTAAAAAGGCCCCACAAGTTCAGAAAATAACTTAAAATTTCAAGTTTCCTTGCTCCAAAATTATGCAGAAAGATGAACACGGGGCCGTGCTCAATGAGCACGGGGTCGTGTCCGGTCACTGTTTCATCAAATAAACTATTTTTCAGTTTATTTTTCGTAGAATGTCGAGTGAAAGCAGCGAAACATCTTCCATGCATTCATCAAACAGCCGCAGAGGAAGGAGGCCCTCCGTTGAAGCTACGCTTGTGCACTATGTGATAGCATTAAGGGAGGCTCTCGACGAAATGACGTCAGTAGAGGAGGTCCTAATCGACCGTATTAACGATCTTACGGTGGGACTCGAAAACAGCTTCCAAGAAATTAACTTCTTGCACCAGAGGTTAAATATTCTTATAGCACCTCCGATGGAACCAGTCCTCCCACAACAGGATTGGAACCTGGCACTCGGAATTAACAACCCTACTGGGTGGGAAGACTTTCCAGCGGAACCTCCCGTAGAGCACCAACAAGAGATCCCGGTGGAAATCGAAACTCCTCAAACTAATGCCAATGAGCCATCTTTTCTCCTTCCAAGGGAGGTGGAGGAGTGGCTCGCCGACATGTGAGGAAAGCCGCACCCGGAAGAAGGAGTTCTAGAAGGCCTTGTCTAACCAAGATTAGTAGCTTCTTGGAAATTTTGCTAATTAAAATAAAGTATAGGCTAGAACTCCATGGTTTAATATTTCTTTGTTTGCATATCTAGTTTAATATGAATTTAGGACTATGTAAGATCTCTCTATGATTTCAACGGAATGATGGTTTTTAAAGTTTGAATGGTCCAAAATAAAACTCATGATGGTAAGGGATGAAAAGGGGAACGAGAAACATGACCCCATGCACAAGAACAAGGCAACCCGATATCAATTTCTCCATTACATAAGGTTCAACACGGGCCGTGTCCAACCAACACGGCCCCATGCTGAACCCCCTGCAGAAAAATGCCCAGCTCAGGTAACTGGACACGGGCCGTGTTCACCAGACACGCCCCCGTGTCCAGGCTTCTGTTTCTTTTCTTTAATTTTCGTTACTGGCACCTAAACACGGGGTCGTGTCTGGTCCCCACGGGGCCGTGTCCAGGCTTCTGTTTCTTTTCTTTGATTTTCGTTACTGGCACCTGAACACAGGGTCATGTCTGGTCCCCATGGGGCCGTGTCCAGACTGCCAGTAACATAAATTTTTGCTTTTAACACCATATTACACATCTAATCAACCTAAAAATTTATTTTTGGGACACATTGAGGACAATGTGTAATTTAAGTGTGTGGGGGGGGGGGGGAAGCTAAAACATTGAAATTTTGTAAGTCCTAATAACAAGCCTTACACAAAACTTCATTGGAACCGCTAAACACCCCAATTTTTTTTTCAAAAAATTTTTTTTTCATTTTTTTTTCTTGTCTAAAGTTTAAGTTAGGAATCCTAAGATTAATAAGGTTATATTTTTACAAATTTACAACCGAGAGCGTCGTGATAAAAAGAACCAACATACGAAAATTACGAAACGGCATGACAAACTTAAGTTAAAATTTGATTATATATACTTGATCACATAGAAAAACCCATTCCCACAAAAAAGTGAGTTTTGAGCCTTTATTGAGCATACAAATTTACATCTTTAGACTAAATGCTCATTTTTCGTTTCTTGTGTGAATAGCCGCTTGGTTCTTACGACTCTAGAACTTGCCACGACGATTCATTCCCGGTCCTTACCAACTTAAACCCAAGTAAGTAAATGATGGAGGCATTAGGACTAACCCTTTTTTTCTTTCAAAACCATTATTTTTAATTTTCTTTTCACCCACCTAAAAACTCCCCCTAGTTAACCCCTTTGAACCTAAACCTTTCATTTCTTCACCCTAAAAACCCTTTTACCCACCAAAACCCTTTTTATTTTTTCCCTTTATTTTAGTAACAAGCTCGGTTTTTCGTGTATCGAAAAAAAAAATGATGAAGTTTGAAATAAACAAACAAAGCTCTTAAAACAAAATGCTTGTTTGAAGAAATACTTCACAAAAAAATAAAAAGTCACTAAAACAAAATGTTTTACGAAAACCGACGCTTTTTACGCTTTTCGCCCTTTTCTACTAACCACTAACCCATTCACCCACCTTTAGCCCAAGCCTTTACCCAAAAAGTCCTCTTGATATTTACAAAGGTAACAAGTTAAAAAGGAGGAGGATTGATTGCTTGGCAAGCTTATGGTAGGAATAAGTTCCATGGCGCTCTCGAGTGATTCACTAAAATACACCTTCGGCCGAGTGTGAGTGATTTCTCCGGAGAGGTATGTGAACTTGTATATAAATGGAATTTTAAAAAAGGCATGTTATGCCCAAATAAATAATTTATCCTATGAAACGTTCTAAATAAATCATAACGAATAGGATTGTAAATAAATAAAAATAAAGCCCGAAAAGATCTTGGATTCCCGACACTCTATGACAAGCCAAAACCTTCTCTTCTACCCATTCCATTTGGGAGTGTAAGCCACATATTAAAGAGTTTTGCTTGAGGACAAGCAAAAGTTCAAGTGTGGGGGTATTTGATGTGTGTAAAATGCAACATATAAACTACATCAAACGAGGCATAAAAATAACCCTTTTTAAGTACTAATGTTGGAAAAAGAGTGCTTTTGTCTTCCTTTTGTATTTTCAGGATCAAATGAGCTCAAATTCACAAAAGAAGCAAAAAGACAGCTAAATCTAACATAAATACAAGAAGAGGAACACAAGTGGATTGCCCGACCCCTCAACGGCATCCTCCCAAGCAAAATAGAGAAGACAGAAGACTGAACACGCCCTGTGCTCAGCCAGCACGGGGCCGTGCCCAAGAAGCAGCAGAAAAGACAAACCTATAGAAACTTCTATTGCCCACCACGGGGCCGTGTCCAGCGGACACGGGGGCGTGGCGAAAGTACAGCAGGCGCATTAATTGTAATTGCGAATTACAATTAATGAAGAGAGAGAGTGTCAGACATGCACGGGGGCGTGTCCAGCGGACACGGGGCCGTCCCCAGCCTTCTGTTCAGCCTATAAATAGGAGTGCTTGGTTTCATTGCAACTCATCCCTTGGCACACCACCTCTCCCACACTTCACCCACCACCCACCACCATCACAACACCATCATCCACCACCATCATCCATTGTCCATCATAGAGTGTGTGAGTCGTCTCGGGATCCAAGATTGATCGTATGAGTTCTTGATAATCAAGGCCATGTTTGCCTAAGTCTCTTACATCACTTGGTGAAGACAAGTGTTTAGTATAATACTTTTTATTTTTAATCTTTTGCACTTTTTATTTGGTTTTGTATTAATGACTTTAATAACTAGTTACTTATGTTGAAGGTGATCTTTCCTTATCGTTTGTCCGTGGTGTCTTGGCATTATTTTACTGTCTATATAAAATAAAAGATTTCCACCATTCATATCTCCACGGTCTATATGGAGGTATGTTGGCTACCTGGTCGGGGGTTAAGGGAACGGTTTGGTAAGGGTCTTGCCCTTGTTCAGCGTTTAGAGGTCCTGCAAGGGACCTGGGTCAAATTTAGTAGGATCTCCTTCAATGCCCATAGGTATTGGATGGCGGGGATCCAAACTCTTTGACCCCCTCATAAGTTAACTACTATTAATACTATAACCCGGCTATTTAGGACTGTATCTCTGCTGACTCAGACTACTTAGTCGAGGGTAACGTCACCGCCAAAAGCGGGGCCTACCATAATTTGCATTAATAACTTAATTCATTATCTTCCAATAATCCAACCCTTTAGGATTGTATCCTTGCTGACTCAAACTACTGGGTTGAGGGTAACGTCACCTTCAAAAGAGGGGCCTACTACAATAACTAAGATAATCTCTTAAACAAGTGCAAAAGTGCGAAAATAATCAAAGGTTATACTAATACACGAGTTGGATCCAAGTGATTCATCTTGTCTATCTGTTTTTATTTTTTTTTATTTTTCAGCATTTAGTTAGTTTTTATTTTCTTAGTTTAAAAACCTTTTCTAACTTTTTGATTTGATTAGACGTTGGGGATAAACCGGTACTAAAAGCTCTTGTGTCCTTGGACGACCTCGGTATCTTACCAACACTATACTACGCCCACGATGGGTGCACTTGCCCATATGTGTGTTTAGTATTAGTAAATATCGTGTTTTATAAATTTAAAACTTGGCTAAAAGTGTAAAAAGGGCTTAAAATATACATTAAAAATATATTACACTACACGCACATCAGTTACTCTTTTTCATATGCTCATGTGAAGGATTCCATACAACATATAACGAGTGTTGATGCAACAAATAATAGACCAAGGATAGTAGCTGAGCTGCTTAGGCAAAAGGGTTGAAGGGTTCAACTTTGCCTAACGCAGGTCGTGGGGTCCCCCCACATTTGCAAGACGTGGAGAGAGGTTCACTAGTTTATTTTTGTTGCTTGCTAAAGATCCTCCTCTGAAGTGTGTTCAGATTCGGATGAACTAGCAAAAGGAATGTGTGTGTTGGATGTGAAAGGGAGTGACTTGCATGAAGCAAGTACTCGATGTGAATGACCAGAGATCTTAGGAATCAGGGCAGGCCAGGGATGTCTGCTTAGTAAATGAAGTGTTGAATTTATAGGAGAAGGCATCTCTCAATGAGGAATGCGTTTGACTAGTGACCATGCTTGCAGTGAGGGACTTACCCTTTCGGGGGTTGAAGCCTTTTGCCCCCGCGGATAAAAGAGTGTGCTCTGTGGACCTGCGTTACTTTTGCGGCTGGTGAGTTGGTGAAGCAACCCAGAGATGTGACTTCTTACTGTTTCCGAGTTGATTTATTTCAGCTCCCCAGGTTTTGAAGCTTTAAACCTTTTTACCTTTTAAGCACTCATGTATTAATGTCATTTTATTTGGTCTTGGGCTACCCCCGTCATCAGCCCCCCAAGTCAGAGGTTTTTGTGGGATGAGCTCAAAGACTTCTGACTTTGTACATGTATTTTTCTGCTTAAAGGCTTCAAGGGTTCGAAGCTTGAAGGGTTGGAAACGGTTTTGGGGTTTTTTGAATTTTGAATTTGATAAGACAGTTGACATGACTTGTGGCAGTTTGTCAGGCGACGGTTTTTAATTTATTTGCCTAGTCATATTAATTTTTATCTCCTTAGTTTACATATACTTTAACACAAGAAACATCATTCGCTTTCTTTTTCTCAAGTTTTCCTTTTTTCGAAAACAGGTTAGTTTCCTCTGTTTCATTTTCTGTTTAATTTTCGCATATCATGGGTGCTCGTAAGGATTTGGCAAAGTCATTTTCTCGAATGACTCAGGAGGAGGTTGATTTGTTTTATATGGAGTGGGGGATAGGAACAAAATTTAAACCGGTTGCACCGGCATGTGATAAATCTATCAATGAATGTCCTCCTAGTTCAATTGCTTTATATTGTCAACATTTTGAGTTTTCCAATCTTCGTTACCCGTTTTCAAACTTCATTTTGAATATTCTGGAATATTATCGAGATTCCTTTGGTCAGATTCATCCCCTTGGCATGGCTAGGGTTTTACATTTTGAAATTTTGTGTCGGGCCTCCGGGTATGATCCATCCTTGTTGTCCTTCTGCCCGTTTCTTTCGGCTTGCTAAGAATGGTGATTGGTTTACCTTCGAGACCACTCAAGTAGATACCTGTTTGGTTTCGTCCATGGTTTCTACACTTGGGGTCTGGAAGGACCGGTTTTTCTGGGTGTCAGAAGAGATTGTTCCCTTTAAACTTGTTTGGAGACACCCAGATGCCGTTTTGAACGAACCAGAGCCTTCTGCTTTTGACCTAAACACTCGTTTTTTAGAAACTCTCAGGGATTGCCCTTCGAGGCTTCGTCCCTTCCCTGAGCATTTGTTGGTGTTATTGGGTCTTAGTAAAGTGTGGGAAAAGGCCAATCGGGATCCGGTGCTTATTAGAGATGGGAAGGGTATGCTTTTGTTCTTCTCTTGCTCTTCTGTTCCTATTTCTGTGTTTGCTTATGTGTTTTTATATTTATGTTGCAGTTATGTCTGCTCTTGACTTTATCAAAAGTGATGATACCTCCGACGTTGGTTTTAATGATGTTGCTGCTACCCCTGGCGAGAATGCAGTTGTTAGGGGTTTTGATTATAGGTTCGAGGGTTCCAGGTATGTAAATGTCCCCAATGTTAGAGGTTTTACCAAGGCTACTGCTTCCAAGGGTTCCACTCGTCGTTCACAACGCCATCTGAAAGGTGTTGATCAGCCTTCTGGTTCGGAGCCTATCGATGTTAGTGATGATATTGAAGTGTCAGCGGATCAAGCTATGGATGTCAGCAAAGGTAAGGAGAAGGAGTTAATTGTTTCGAGCAAAAAGAAGAAGTTAATTAAGAAAGGTAGCACTCCTGTTATTCAAGGTTCATCAGTCAAAAGCGTTGAGAGCTTCGAAGGTTCAGAGGGTCAAGAGGTTTATGTGCCTAATTGGGGGGTTAAGGTTGGTGATAGTTTCAAAGACCCGGCTGTTTGTGCTGAGGCCTTAGCTCATTTCGCTCCTCCCGGTGTTCGAAGCGCTATATCTGAGATGGAGGCTGATCATCTTATTTCTAGGATGATGCTGAGTTCTTGCAACCTTTCGGCCCTGTTGGCTGAAGGTGTTACCCGCTTTGCTGAAGGCATGCAGGAGTATGAGGAGGCTTCTAAGAAGAAGGAAAAGATGAAGGCTTCGATTGCCGCTATGAAGAAGGAGATTGATAGCTTTTCTGAAAAAGAGCTGGCTTGGGTTAAGAAGGAGGGTGAGCTGATAAGAAGACATGAAATTGAGATGAGTGATCTCAAAAAGAGTTTTGAAGCCAATAGATTGAAGCTAAAATCTGACAGGGAGGTCTTAGTTGTTCAACAAAAGGCCTTCGATGAGGAAAAAGAGAGCTTAAAGGCTTTGGTTGCCCAAGCTACTGGAGATAATCAGTGGCATATTGAGCAGGGCTTTCATCAAGTTGTGACATATCTTCTTCACTCCAAAGAGTTCAATTCTGCTCTAGGTGAGGTTTACACTAAACTGCTCAATCTGGGTAAACATCAGGGTCTTATTGCAGGTTATAAGCTTCATGAATCTGGCCATCCTTTGGAAAATCTCCTTTGTACCGTCCCGAGGCTTCCGATATCTTCAAGGGTTCCGTAGAGCAGATGGAAAGGCTAACATACCCATATGTAAGCCAGGTTGCTTCTTGCTATGGTAATCCCCTTTCTGTCTTGAAGGAATTAAAGCCTGATGGTCTCAATGAAAAGGTGTGTGTCGAAGTACTCAACTCTCTTTCAAGGAAACATTCCTATTTAGGGGATAGTGAAGATACCTTTTCGGAGAACTTGATGCTCCTAAGGATGCCAGCTTGGAGGGTTCGGCTGTTGGTGGTGAAGGCTCGAAGGCTAAGAAGGTTAAGAAGACTAAGAAGGCCAAAGGTAATAGTTCTGGTGCTTCTAAGCCTTCTACTGATGCATGATATTCGTTGCTTTCTTAGCGTTTTAAAACAATTTGTGGTTTGTAATCTTAATTTCAAATAATATTAGGTTTGCAGGAACCCTAAAGGTTCCTGTTATGTGGTTGTGCTTTTAGGCATGTATGGCCGTTTGAACAATATCTAAGCTTGCAAGTCACTAGGACTTGTTTTAACTTTGTTTGAATGGTTGAAAATCCTTCGGGGCTTTCTTTGTTATGATATTATGTTTAACTATCTTCTTTGAGTTGTATTTTTTATACTTGTGCCTATTTTGTTAAGGCAGCTAGGTTGGCCTTAAGCCTTTAAACTTTTTGCTAATCTCGTATGTGGGTTGAAACCTTTAAGGTTTTGAGCTGTTTCATACGTGGCTTGAAGCCTTGAAGGCTTCTTAGTTTTGTAACTTGACTTGGTTTGTATTTTTAGGTTTTTATAACTTTTTGTTCAAGTTGTTGCATTGCTCTTTGATTTATTTTCGTTTTCTTGTATCTTTGTCTTCGTTAAGTTTGTGTTGTCTTTATGTTTTTTATACCTTAAAGGGTTCAGTGCTGTAGACACTTAGCCTTGGTATTTTTAACAAGAAGACATAACACCTATCTTTTTCACCATTTTATTTGATTTCGTAAGCCTGCTTGTTTGCTATTTTTCTAAGGCTTAAGGAACATTTGGTGTAGGCTGTTCAAACCTGTCTATGAGACCACTTTACTTTTGATAATAAGTCTCATGGAGTTGTATTGATTTAGGAACTCACCCCTTATATATGCCCATTCAACCCTTGAACCTATTGAGCGATGTGGCCTGGGAGCTCAACCCCTTACATGGCCCTTTCCATGGAGTTTCTTGCTAGGTTCTCAACCTGATTTTAGGATAGAAAGACAAATTTGATAAAACAACTTAATTCATTTAAGAGATATTTTTACAAAAGGTTTTCATAGTTCAACTCTTGAAATGCAACATTGTGACATACAAACCAATTTTTCCTGTTTAGACATGGAACCTTTTCAAGGTTTTTCCATTCCAGTGTCTTGGAAGCCTTTTACCCTCTGAGTCTGCTAGCTTGTAGGATCCACCCTTATGTGCTTCAAGGATGGTGTACGGGCCTTCCCATTTTGGGCCAAGCTTTCCTTGATTCTCTTTTTTTGCTAGCTTCATTGTTTCTAAGGACCAGGTCTCCTGGCTTGAAACGTTCATTCTTGACTCTCTTGTTGTAGTAGGCTTCCATTCGTTGCTTGTATTTGGCTTCTTGAATGGCGGCTTGGTCTCGTGCTTCCTCTAGGAGTTGTAAGTTCAACATAGTCTCTTTTTGGTTTGTCTCGGGATCTATGTTGACGATTCGTTGTGTTACAACTCCTATTTCAACAGGAATTATAGCCTCAGACCCAAATACTAGGCTATAAGGTGTTCTTTTATGGCTTGTTTTTTCGGTTGTCCGGATTGCCCATAAAACACTTGGCAATTTTTCAAGTCAGTTGCTTTCATACCTTCCCAATCTTGTTTTGATTCCTTCCACTATGCTTCGATTCATCCTTTCAACTTGACCGTTTGATTGCGGGTAAGCCACTGAGCTGAAGACTTGATTTATCCTGTATTCTTTGTGTGACAACTCGAGTTTCTGATTTTCACTTTCGCACTTGATGCGTGTTGACTTTGACTGTTTAGTTGTTTGTATTGTGAATTGGAAGTTGTACGTGTTGTGTTTTAATGAAACGATTGTCATTTGGCCTATACGTGATTACTTGCTGTGGTAGAAAATAATGTTAGGATTATTATTAAAACACTTAGTCTAGATCGGAACATGTCATACAGTTCGAAGGATTCGAAGGACCACGAAGGATGACCTTCGATTCGAAGACCTCGAAACATATCCTTCGAGCACGAAACATATCCTTCGAGCACGAAACATATCCTTCGAGCACGAAACATATCCTTCGATATGTTTCGGCCCAGTCTTTCCAATGGGCTTGGCCCATTACTGTGATACGTATATATGGGAGTGCATGTAAACTGATGGTTATTTTTCTAAGAAAAACCCTAGTTCCTTTGTGTGTGTGCGACGGCAAAGCAGACTTAGTCCCTGTTCGAAGGATTTTATTTCCGCAACCCCGATTTCCGGTTAGTGTGTGATGTTGTTTATGATGTATGATTTCATGGTTGATCAATGGTCTTGCAATATGTTGTTTATATGTTGTCATGAATCGGATAAGCTAGGTTTAGCAAATATAATTGGATTGAATAGTCATGATTACTAGGATGTTGTTGTTGATCGGTTAGCAAATCGGTCAAACTTGTTTGATTAATCGGCCGGATTGTTTGTATACGAATTGGATATGTATGTTAATCAGGTTGATAATCGGCTAAATATGGTAATCGGACATGTTCATGTAATCGACACCTATGTGTAAGTTGGATAGTTTAAATAATCTTGTTATTCAGATTAGGGTTCTTGATAAACATGGGAATTATGCTTGTTTGATCTGGTTGATGTTAACTGATTTGTGATATTGGTGTTAATTGATAATCACAGCAAAACTTGGAAACTTGTAACGTAACTGATATCCATCGAAAGATATCAGTTACTCGAAACATGGTAGTAACCGAAAGATACCGAAAGATACTAGATGTTCGAAACATAGTAGTGACCGAAAGATAGTTTGACCGAACCATAATTTGACCGAAGGATAGATTTGATCGAAGGATAGCATGCTTCGAAACATGACAAAACTGTTGGTCGAAAGATGAATTATGAATCGAAAGATATTAGGGTTTTGATAATGCTTTGAACAGTAGAACATATGTTGAATTAATTGTTATGCCATGCTTGGTGATGAACATATTCGTGTAATACTACGTGTTGTGCCGATATGCAAACTGACTGTTATGTGAACATTAAATTGCATGCGTATCGTTGTGAACATGAACTGATTTGTTATACGTGCATACGATAGGACGTGAATGAATTACTTGTGAGTGCATAACCTAGCATACCGAGCAAACCAAGGTGAGTTCACACAGCCAAGGCATGGGTTCCCAGGGTGGGAATGGGTTGGATGATTACTTGTGCATACTTTGATACGGTAACGAACGATTAAACTGTTGATGCTTACGAACTACTCAACTGCCTTCGCACCCACCCTGGTCGGTAAAGACTATGGTCGCGAACGAACTGATAAATTGCCTTCGCACACACCCTGGTCGGTAAAGACTATGGTCGCGAACTAACGAACCTAATCTTCGCACACATGCCTGGGAGGCCGCGATGGAACTGATACGATATGAAACTTAACTGAACGAACGCACTATTACCCAAACTAAACTATAAACTGTGAACTCGCTCAACTAGTTTGTTGATTATCTGCTGCATGCCTTGCAGGACCTTAGGTACATATTGGAGCTTGCACAAGGAAGGAGCAGGTCGTTGTGGGGCTTGGATCTTGATCATCTTATTGAACACTTTTGATATTTGACATTTATTTGCTATGAGTTTTACAATAATACGCTTCCGCTAAACAATGACAACTTACTTATGTTTTGGAAACACCTTTCATATGGAATTGGTTTGGTTTATATTGCATTTACTTTTACTTTATACAATGTTCTGTATGATTGGTGGCTTGATCCTGGTCAGTCACGCTCCCAAGCGGTGATACTCCGCGTGTGGATTTTGGGGGTGTGACAGATTGGTATCAGAGCCATTGGTTATAGAGAACTTGGTTTTAATAAGGGGAAAACGTTTTTATTAAAACCAGACTATAACCAGAACAGTGCTCTCAACGATCCACAACGACGCTTCGCTCCACGTGCAAGACTCAACTCCCTAGGTAATAAGGTTTATGTTTATTGCCTACATGCTAGAATTTGCATAGAACTTTGCTCGTAGTATGCTTACATTACTTGCTCACAACTTGACATTGCATGAGAATACTTATGTGCTTACACTCTTCTGTCATCGCACTACTCGCGAACCTTTCTCACTTATGTTGCCTTTGATGTGAAGATCAATGGCCGCACGAATTACCATGACTCAAGCCCAGCTAGAGGCTCTCGTTGCTGCGGCAGTTGCAGCCGCCCAAGCAGGTAGTGTACCCTGCAGTATAAACACTAGGATCTTTAGATCCTACATTAATTCTCGTACTTAACTTTGCCCTATTCGTACACAATAGGTCAACCCGCTCAGCAACAACCTGGGTGCACATTCAAGAATTTCATGGACTGTCGCCCTAGCTCGTTCAGTGGCACGGAGGGGGCAGTTGGACTCCTCCACTGGTTTGAAAAGCTCGAGTCGGTTTTTGAAATGTGTGAATGCCCTGAGGCTCGCAGGGTGAAGTTCGCCACTGGCACACTTGAAGGGATTGCGCTCACTTGGTGGAATGCACAAGTGCAGATCTTAGGGTTGGCAGCTGCTAACGCCACACCCTGGAATGAATTCAAAGAACTGATCAAGAGAGAATACTGCACTAGAGAAGACATTCACAAGTTGGAGGATGAGTTGTACAACTTGAAGATGGTGGGTTCAGAGATCGAAGCTTACACCAAGAGGTCGAACGAGTTGGCTGTGCTATGTCCAACCATGGTAGACCCACCATACAAGCGCATTGAGTTGTATCTCAAGGGGCTTGTACCAGAGATTCAGAGCCACGTTACCTCGGCTAACCTCAACAACATTCAGGAGATCCAGCGTCTCGCTCATCGCATCACTGATCAGGCAGTGGATCAGAATAAACTGCCAAAGCGTGTCGGCGCTACTGCTACAGCTGTTACTTCAGTCACTCCAACAGCTGCTACTTCTGCCACACCCAGCGAGAATAAAAGAAAGTGGGACGGGGATTCCAGCAGGGGATCAGCGTCTGCTCAGTCCCAAACTCAGCAACGTCGCACCAACGATTACCAGAGTCCGAGTCAGCAGTCATCGGGCAGTCAGGGACATAGTGGTTATAAGGGAAATCACCCGTGGTGTAACAGGTGCAACAAACACCACAGTGGAAGATGTCGCAGGAGTCAATGTCAAAGATGCCACAAGATGGGCCATGAGGCCAAAGATTGTAGAAGCGCGCGACCAGTGAATCAGAACCAGCAACTTCCACCGCCAGCTCCACAGAATCAGCAGCAGCAGCCACAGCGTGGAAACCGGGGGTGTTTCCAGTGTGGGGCTGAAGGTCACTACAAACGCGATTGCCCTCAGTTGAACCAGAATCGCAATAACAACAACAACCAGGGCAACGGGAATAACAACAATCAGGGTAATGGTAACAACAACAACGGCAATGAAGCTCGAGGTCGTGCTTTTGTGTTGGGTCGAGGAGATGCAGTGAATGATCCCAATGTGGTTATGGGTAAGTTTCTTCTCGACGATATTTACGTTACTGTCTTATTTGATTCGGGTGCTGATACAAGTTATATGTCATTGAAAATGAGTAGATTATTAAAACGTACACCAATACCTTTAGACACTAAACACGTCGTAGAACTAGCAAACGGTAAAAGTGTAGAAGCCGCTCATGTAGTCAAGGGTTGTAGCATTGTTCTAGCGGGTCAGACTTTCACGATTGATCTTATACCCATAGTCTTGGGTAGCTTCGACGTCGTCATCGGCATGGATTGGTTATCTCAACATCACGCAGAGATCTTATGCAAGGAAAAAGTTATTCGTATTCCTCGCTCCAGTCAAGAACCTCTCGAAGTTCAGGGCGACAAGAGTGGTGCTGTGGTTGGCATCATCTCTTACTTGAAGGCGCAGAAATGTTTACGAAAGGGGCATACTGCCATTCTGGCTCTCGTTACTGATGCATCAGCAAAGGAAAAGAAGCTGGAGGATATCCCAGTTGTACGTGACTTCCCTCAGGTGTTTCCTGAAGATTTACCTGGTTTACCTCCTCATCGTCAAGTTGAGTTTCAGATTGAATTAGCTCCAGGAGCAGCACCAATAGCCCGCGCACCGTATCGTTTAGCTCCAACCGAACTGGAAGAACTGTCGAAGCAGCTGCAAGAGCTCTTGGAAAAGGGCTTTATTCGTCCAAGCTCTTCGCCTTGGGGAGCTCCAGTGTTATTTGTGAAGAAGAAAGACGGTACGTTCAGAATGTGTATAGACTACCGTGAACTCAACAAGGTGACAGTGAAGAACCGTTATCCTCTTCCGCGCATCGACGACTTATTCGACCAGTTGCAAGGGTCGTGTTACTATTCCAAGATTGATTTAAGGTCAGGGTATCATCAGCTGAGAGTCCGGGATGAGGACGTCTCCAAAACCGCTTTCAGAACTCGCTACGGTCATTACGAGTTTCTTGTCATGCCATTCGGGCTTACAAACGCACCTGCAGTCTTCATGGATCTTATGAACAGGGTGTGCAAACCCTATCTCGACAAGTTTGTTATCGTCTTCATCGACGACATTTTGATCTACTCCAAGAGTCAGGAGGAGCATGAGCAGCATCTACGTATTATCTTGGAACTTCTTCGAAAAGAGCAACTGTACGCAAAGTTTTCAAAATGCGACTTCTGGCTTCGTGAAGTCCACTTCTTAGGCCATGTGGTGAACAAGGATGGGATTCATGTCGATCCATCCAAGGTTGATTCGATCAGAAACTGGCCAGCACCGCGTACACCGACAGAAATACGCCAATTCTTGGGTTTGGCAGGTTACTACAGGCGATTTATTAAAGACTTCTCCAAGATCGCGCAACCACTCACTATGCTTACACAGAAAGGTGTCGTTTACAGATGGGGTAATACGCAAGAGACCGCTTTCCAGTACCTAAAGGATAGGCTTTGCAGCGCACCTATTCTTTCATTGCCAGAGGGCACGGATGACTTCGTGGTCTATTGTGACGCATCGATACAGGGGCTTGGTTGTGTATTGATGCAACGTGATAAAGTGATAGCCTACGCTTCTCGGCAACTCAAGGTTCATGAACGGAACTACACGACGCACGATTTAGAGCTGGGAGCTGTTGTTTTCGCGCTTAAGATATGGCGACACTACCTGGCTGATGCCCTCAGTCGGAAAGACACTTTACCTAAGCGCGTGCGAGCGCTACAGCTTACCATTCAGTCCAGTCTTCCTGCACAGATACGAGCTGCTCAGATAGAAGCACTAAAACCCGAAAACGTCAAGGCTGAAGCCTTGCGCGGTTCAAGGCAACAAATGGAACAAAAGGAAGACGGCGCCTACTATGTAACGGGGCGTATTTGGGTCCCACTTTATGGCGGTTTACGCGAACTTGTGATGGATGAAGCGCACAAGTCTCGCTACTCGGTACATCCAGGGTCGGATAAGATGTACCACGATATCAGAACAACTTACTGGTGGCCAAACATGAAAGCTCTTATCGCAACTTACGTCGGCAAGTGTTTAACTTGTGCAAGGGTTAAAATCGAGTACCAGAAACCATCAGGCCTACTTCAGCAACCAGAAATACCACAATGGAAATGGGAGCAAATTTCCATGGATTTTGTTACTGGCCTACCTAGATCCCAGCGTGGGAATGACACTATCTGGGTGGTCGTTGATCGGCTCACAAAGTCTGCTCACTTCTTGGCTATCAAAGAAAAGGATAAGTTTTCTACCCTAGCAGACATCTACATGAAAGAAGTTGTTTCGAGGCACGGAGTGCCCATCTCTATTATTTCGGATCGCGATGCACGATTCACGTCAGAACTTTGGCAAGCGATGCACAAATCTTTCGGCTCACGATTAGACATGAGCACAGCATATCATCCTCAGACGGATGGGCAGTCTGAGCGAACTATTCAAACTCTAGAAGACATGCTTCGAGCGTGTGTCATCGATTTCGGCAACGGCTGGGAAAAGCACCTCCCTTTGGTGGAGTTCTCGTACAATAACAGTTACCATACCAGCATTCAAGCCGCTCCATTCGAGGCATTGTACGGACGTAAATGCCGGTCACCTCTCTGTTGGGCAGAGGTGGGGGATAGTCAAATTACGGGTCCAGAGATTGTTGTGGACGCCACAGAAAAGATAGCACAGATACGGCAACGCATGGCGGCAGCACGCGACCGTCAGAAAGCCTACGCGGACAAGCGTAGAAAGCCATTGGAATTTGAGGTCGGGGACCGGGTTTTATTGAAAGTTTCACCCTGGAAGGGTGTGGTACGTTTTGGTAAACGGGGCAAACTCAATCCGCGGTACGTCGGACCGTTCGAAATCTTAGAAAAGATTGGCAAAGTAGCCTACAGATTAAACCTACCTCCTGAACTCGGTGCAGTTCACAATGTATTTCACGTGTCCAATCTGAAGAAATGCCTATCAGATGAGACCCTTATAGTTCCTTTTAAGGAACTCACTATCGACGAGCGGTTGCAGTTCGTCGAGGAACCAGTTGAAATCACGGACCGGGATGTTAAGGTCCTCAAACACAAGAGAATCCCTCTTGTTCGAGTTCGTTGGAACTCCCAGCGTGGCCCGGAGTATACATGGGAACGCGAAGACCAGATGAAAGAAAAGTATCCCCAGTTATTCGAAACCAATGCATCCACTTCTGAGGCTGAAGCTACTACTACTGAATTTCGGGACGAAATTCCAAATCAACGGGGGGATGATGTGACACCCCAGGAAAACCAGTGAACAACGTAACTTACCCAGCTTCCTCAGTGAGTGCGTACCAAATTTCGGGACGAAATTTCTTTTAAGTTGGGGATAATGTGACAACTCGAGTTTCTGATTTTCACTTTCGCACTTGATGCGTGTTGACTTTGACTGTTTAGTTGTTTGTATTGTGAATTGGAAGTTGTACGTGTTGTGTTTTAATGAAACGATTGTCATTTGGCCTATACGTGATTACTTGCTGTGGTAGAAAATAATGTTAGGATTATTATTAAAACACTTAGTCTAGATCGGAACATGTCATACAGTTCGAAGGATTCGAAGGACCACGAAGGATGACCTTCGATTCGAAGACCTCGAAACATATCCTTCGAGCACGAAACATATCCTTCGAGCACGAAACATATCCTTCGAGCACGAAACATATCCTTCGATATGTTTCGGCCCAGTCTTTCCAATGGGCTTGGCCCATTACTGTGATACGTATATATGGGAGTGCATGTAAACTGATGGTTATTTTTCTAAGAAAAACCCTAGTTCCTTTGTGTGTGTGCGACGGCAAAGCAGACTTAGTCCCTGTTCGAAGGATTTTATTTCCGCAACCCCGATTTCCGGTTAGTGTGTGATGTTGTTTATGATGTATGATTTCATGGTTGATCAATGGTCTTGCAATATGTTGTTTATATGTTGTCATGAATCGGATAAGCTAGGTTTAGCAAATATAATTGGATTGAATAGTCATGATTACTAGGATGTTGTTGTTGATCGGTTAGCAAATCGGTCAAACTTGTTTGATTAATCGGCCGGATTGTTTGTATACGAATTGGATATGTATGTTAATCAGGTTGATAATCGGCTAAATATGGTAATCGGACATGTTCATGTAATCGACACCTATGTGTAAGTTGGATAGTTTAAATAATCTTGTTATTCAGATTAGGGTTCTTGATAAACATGGGAATTATGCTTGTTTGATCTGGTTGATGTTAACTGATTTGTGATATTGGTGTTAATTGATAATCACAGCAAAACTTGGAAACTTGTAACGTAACTGATATCCATCGAAAGATATCAGTTACTCGAAACATGGTAGTAACCGAAAGATACCGAAAGATACTAGATGTTCGAAACATAGTAGTGACCGAAAGATAGTTTGACCGAACCATAATTTGACCGAAGGATAGATTTGATCGAAGGATAGCATGCTTCGAAACATGACAAAACTGTTGGTCGAAAGATGAATTATGAATCGAAAGATATTAGGGTTTTGATAATGCTTTGAACAGTAGAACATATGTTGAATTAATTGTTATGCCATGCTTGGTGATGAACATATTCGTGTAATACTACGTGTTGTGCCGATATGCAAACTGACTGTTATGTGAACATTAAATTGCATGCGTATCGTTGTGAACATGAACTGATTTGTTATACGTGCATACGATAGGACGTGAATGAATTACTTGTGAGTGCATAACCTAGCATACCGAGCAAACCAAGGTGAGTTCACACAGCCAAGGCATGGGTTCCCAGGGTGGGAATGGGTTGGATGATTACTTGTGCATACTTTGATACGGTAACGAACGATTAAACTGTTGATGCTTACGAACTACTCAACTGCCTTCGCACCCACCCTGGTCGGTAAAGACTATGGTCGCGAACGAACTGATAAATTGCCTTCGCACACACCCTGGTCGGTAAAGACTATGGTCGCGAACTAACGAACCTAATCTTCGCACACATGCCTGGGAGGCCGCGATGGAACTGATACGATATGAAACTTAACTGAACGAACGCACTATTACCCAAACTAAACTATAAACTGTGAACTCGCTCAACTAGTTTGTTGATTATCTGCTGCATGCCTTGCAGGACCTTAGGTACATATTGGAGCTTGCACAAGGAAGGAGCAGGTCGTTGTGGGGCTTGGATCTTGATCATCTTATTGAACACTTTTGATATTTGACATTTATTTGCTATGAGTTTTACAATAATACGCTTCCGCTAAACAATGACAACTTACTTATGTTTTGGAAACACCTTTCATATGGAATTGGTTTGGTTTATATTGCATTTACTTTTACTTTATACAATGTTATGTATGATTGGTGGCTTGATCCTGGTCAGTCACGCTCCCAAGCGGTGATACTCCGCGTGTGGATTTTGGGGGTGTGACACTTTGCACCAAACGCTGAAAGGCTTCTCAGCAAATTGCTTTCCATTGTCAGTGACAAGTACTCCCGGCAATCCATAATGGCAAATGATGTTTTCCCAAACAAAGTCAATGATTTGCTTGCCCGTGATTTTTGCAAGTGGTTTAACCTCAGGCCACTTGGTAAAATAATCTATGGCCACCAACAAAAATTTTACTCCACCTTTGCTTGGGGGGAATAGACCGACAATGTCCATGCCCCATTTGTAGAAGGTCCATGCTGAGGTTATTGGGACAAGATCATGTTTGGGACTTTTTGGGACAGGTGCATGAATCTGGCAGGCATCACACTTCCTTAGCTGCTCAGTGGCATCTCGGTGCATTGAGGGCCAAAAATACCCAAGGTTCATGAGTTTGGCAACCACCGATCTAGCTCCAAAATGAGCTCCACATATACCTTCGTGAATTTCCTTGATCAAATACTGACTTTGCTCGGGGCCCACACATCTTAACAAGGGAGCAAGATAACTTTTTTTTGTAAAGAGTTTCACCTTGTAGTACATACTGCCTTGCCTTGATCTTAACCCTTTCAGCCTCTGTTTGATCACTAGGCAATTCACCATTTTTGAGGAACTTCTTTATTGGAGTCATCCAATTTGGATCTTCATCGGTGATTGCATCTTGAACTTCTAACTCATCAATTGATGGGGCCTTTAACACTTCTACCAACACCTTCTTTGTAAGGTGAGCAAAAGTGAGAGATACGAGCTTGCCTAAGGCATCTGCCTTCTTGTTTTGGGACCTTGGAATCTGTTTGATTGTACACATTTGGAAGGTGCTCATCAATTCTTTGGATTTTTTTTGTACCTTTTCATGTTGGGCTCTTTTGCAATGTAGCTATCATTCACTTGGCTTGATACCAGCAATGAATCTGTGAACACTTCAAGCTTCTGGACCTTCATTTCTTTAGCCAGTCTTAAGCCGGCTATCAGTGCTTCGTATTCAGCTTCGTTGTTGGTTGTCTGAAAATCAAAGCAAAGAGCGTATGTGAATTCTAACCCTTCTGGGTTGATTAGAATAAGCCCAGCCCCTGACCCTTCAACGCTTGAAGCCCCATCGGTAAAAAGCTTCCAGGCTTCAAGGTTTGAGGGTTCAGTGGCGTCTGTGTTCACTTTAGTGATGGTTTGCTTAGGGACTTCTATAATGAAATCAGCCAAGACTTGGGCTTTGATGGATTTTCTTGGGACGTAGGTGATGTTATGTTCACCTAGTTCCACTGCCCATTTGGCTAATCGTCCCGAGTTTTCTGTTTTTTCAAGCACACTTCTAATAGGTTGGTCGGTGACCACTTGTATAGGGTGTGCTTGGAAATACCATCGAAGCCTTCTAGCTGTTTGAACTAGGGCTAGGGCCATTTTTTCCAAAGGAGGATATTTGGTTTCAACCAATTTTAGAGTTTTGCTGAAGAAATAAGCGGGTACCTGGGTTTTATCTCGGTCAATGATGAGGACCGCGCTTATTGCTTCTTCAGCAACCGAGAAGTATACCGAGATCAATTCTCCTGTTTCCGGGGCTGCCATGTCAGGTAGGGAAGCTAGGTGTTGCTTCATTTGGTTAAAGGCTTCTTCAGCCTCTTCAGTCCATTTGAAGCCTTTCTTATTGGTGCAACCCTTGAGCGTTTTGAAAAAGGGAGAGACCTTTCTGCTAACTTTGAGGTAAAACGCTTCAAGGCTGCAAGCTTCCCATTTGAGCTTTGAACCTCCTTCTTGGTTTTTGGTGGTTTGCTTTCAAGAACAACTTTCACCTTGTTTGGGTTAGCCTTGATGCTTTGTTTTCCAACAATACGACCCAAGAACTTACCTTCCTCAAACCCAAATGAACATTTTTCAGGGTTGAGCTTCATGTTAACCTTTCTGAGGTTCTTGAAAGTTTCTTGAATGTCATCGAGCATTTGATACTCCCTCTTGCTTTTGATCACCAAGTCATCGACATATGCCTCCATGTTTTTACCAATTTGGCTTGCAAAGGCTTTGTCCACTAGACGTTGGTAGGTTGCTCCAGCGTTTTTGAGGTCAAAAGGCATCTTTTGGTAACAAAAGATTCCTTTATCAGTTTGGAACGCTGTCTTTTCTTCATCTTCTGCTTTAATGAGTATTTGATGATACCATTTGTAAGCATCAAGAAAACACTTGAAAGGGTAACCGGTGAGGGAGTCAACCTTGAGATCAATTTCCGGTAGTGGATAGCAATCCTTGGGACAAGCCTTGTTAAGATCCTTGAAATCTATGCACATCCTCCAAGAGTTGTCTGGCTTTTTGACCATAACCGGGTTTGCAACCCATGATTGGTACTTGACTTCTCGGAGAATGCCGGCTGACACAAGCTTTTCAACTTCTTGGCAAGCAGCCAGGCTTCTATCAGGTGCTAGACTTCTTTTCTTTTGAACCACAGGCTTGACATCCGGTGGTATTCTTAACTCATGTTCAGCAATGTTCCGAGGGATCCCTGTCATATCTTCTGGACACCAAGCGAAGACATCGCTTTAATGTGTTAGTAACTTTTTAAGATACGAGAGGGCTTCTTGTGAAAGGCTTGGATTGACCCTTATTCTCTATTCGGGGTACTTAGGATTTATGATCAGCCTTTGCTTGTCTTCTTCACTTTTGGAACTTTCTCCCTCAACCAAGTAGGCTTCTTGAGAAGGTTGAAGGGTTGCTATCCCCCTTTCGGTGGGAAATTTGACTGTGACATGGCCAACAGACACGACCATGTAGAATGCACACTGCCCTGGCCTCCCAATGATCACATCATAGTTTGAAGGTATTTTGATAACCACAAAGGTGAGTGGTTGGATTCTTTCCTTCTGACCTTCGCTGAAACGAACATTAAGTGTCAGTTGCCCTAAAGGCTTAAGGGGTATATCGGCAATACCTTTTATGGAGGTTCCAGAGGGTTGAAGCCTTGAACGTTCTTCATTGCTCAAGCGGTTGAAGAACTTCTCAAACATGATTTCATTGGCTGCCCCAGTGTCTATGTATGCCCTACTTGTTTGTAACGTTCCCACAGTTGCTTCCACCACAAGAGGGTTTGAAAGAGGGTCTTTCTCTGTTGGGGGAAAGCAAACACACTAAAGCTCCCAAGCTTCCAACCGTTGTCTCTTGTGTGGAACCCTTCCATCAAAATCCACCATATTGACTTCCTTGCCTTTTCCTTCAGCCATTTTGTCCCTTACTCCTTTCACCAAATGAGCAAGTTCTCCGGACTTAACAACTTCTTCAATCCTTTTCTTAAGCTGGAAGCAATCATTGGTATGGTGACCCTTTTCTTCATGGAATTCACAGTATTGTGTGGAGTTCTCATTCTTTCTGCTTTTGGGGAGAGGCCTAGGAGGCCGAAAGTTTTGTTTGACTTCTTCGGTTGCGAGGATTTCCTGAGGAGTCTTGGTGAGAGGTGTAAAACTCGTGCCTTTTTCCCTGCTGGAAGGGTTCCGGCCTTCAGACCTTCGATGGTCTGAACCCTTTGGGCGTCTGTCATAAGAGTTGAAGTTTCCTCTTTTTCTAGCTGGACTATTGCCTCGCCAGCTGGATCCTCTTTTCCTTTGCTCTTCAATGTCTACTGCCTCCTCTCCCCGGATGTGGGCTTCAGCCCTTTCGAGAGCTTCTTCCAAGGTCTTGGGCAAGGATTTGTTGAAATCTCTTGTGAGATATTTGGATATGATGGCATTCATAAAGCCAACCACTCTCATTTTTTCGTCTGCCCCCACATAAGTTAGACCTTCTTTTTTGTACCTTTCTATGAACTCTCGAAGGCTTTCATCATCTCTTTGTTTGATCTGAAAGATTACTGTTGCATCTTTAACATACCGCCTCTGTTGAGAGAAAATGGCTAGGAACCCTTTGCTTAGATCATCGAAGCTTCGAACGCTTCGATCAGGTAAGTCATTGAACCAGATCCTGGCTGATCCGACAAGGGTTTGCATGAACATCAAACAACATTCAGCATTTGACCATTTCTCGATTCTTACGGCATCGGTAAAGATCTGAAGATGGTCTTCAGGATCTTCAGTCCCATCATATGTTCTGATGTGGGCCGGCATTTTGATCTTTGTTTGAAAATCATAATCGGCTATTTGTTGTGAAAAGCATGAGAGGTTGCTCGGCTTGTAAGGTTTGGCTAAATCTTCTTCAACTCTTGCACCCGCATTGTTGCTGTTCCCTTGGGTGGCTAGCACTTGATTGATGAAGTGCTGCCACGGGAAACTGGCCATCATCTGAGTCATCATCTGGGACATAAAGTTGAAGCCTTGAAGGCTTCTGGGTGCAACAGAGCAGTTAACTCCCAAGGGAGTGCTCATAACGGCACTTCTTGCCAAGGGGAGTACCGACAAGGCCTGTTCCCATGAAGTTGTTGTTGAGGGTGGAAGACTCGTCACCGGGGACTGTAGGAGCTGGTCAAGGGTCAACTCATGGCCCAGTGGAGCACCACTTGTAGCTGGTTGGGACGAGAAGAGAGGGTATGCTGTAGGATTCGGCCTTGCGGACAGATACGGGTTAGGATTTGGAGGATTGCTGGGACCAGCCTCATCCCTAGATGTAAAAGGAGGGATAGGAGGTCCAGGAGATAATGTCGGCTCGGGTTCATCATAGTCTAAACGGATCCTCACTCCCTTGTCCCTTTCTCTACTCACATATTGATTGAGGAGAGACCTCAACTCGAGGAAATTGTTGGCGACCCCCTCTGGGGTAAGCTCGACATGTGACAAAGCACTAGTGACACCAACATTAGGGGACGTGACCCCTGATCTTGACGGGGTAGGTGTACTGAAAGTCAGAAATTCAGGAGTACCTCCTGGTGTCGAGAAGGAAGCAGGTGTAGTCGCATGAGCTTGACTAGCACCTGGGGTGGAAGTGTTAAGGACTTGATTCACTTCTCCAGGGGATCCACTTTCCGACATGGCAATTTTATGAGAATGGAGCTACACTACTAGGTCTGTTGAAGAAAAATAGTGGCGTAACCCCACGGTGGGTGCCAACTTGTTGATGCAACAAATAATATACCAAGAATAGTAGCTGGGCTGCTTAGGCAAAAGGGTTGAAGGGTTCAACTTTGCCTAACGCAGGTCGTGGGGTCCCCCCACGTTTGCAAGACGTGGAGAGAGGTTCACTAGTTTATTTTTGTTGCTTGCTAAAGATCCTCCTCTGAAGTGTGTTCAGATTCGGATGAACTAGCAAAATGAATGTGTGTGTTGGATGTGAAAGGGAGTGACTTGCATGAAGCAAGTACTCGATGTGAATGACCAGAGATCTTAGGAATCAGGGCTGGCCAGGGATGTCTGCTTAGTAAATGAAGTGTTGAATTTATAGGAGAAGGCATCTCTCAATGAGGAATGCATTTGACTAGTGATCATGCTTGCAGTGAGGGACTTACCCTTTCGGGGGTTGAAGCCTTTTGCCCCGTGGATAAAAGAGTGTGCTCTGTGGACCTGTGTTACTTTTGCGGCTGGTGAGTTGGTGAAGCAACCCAGAGATGTGACTTCTTACTGTTTCCGAGTTGCTTTATTTCAGCTCCCCAGGTTTTGAAGCTTTGCACCTTTTTACCTTTTAAGCACTCATGTATTAATGTCATTTTATTTGGTCTTGGGCTACCCCCTTCATCACCGAGCATGTAGGTTATGGAACAATAAGTAGCAAAAGTCCAGAGTAGAAGAGGTTAGGGGGTGTTTAGCTTAGCTTTTTGAAACAACGTATTGACTTATTGGTTTTTTGAAAAAGCCAGTAACTTAAAATAATGTTTGGATAAGTGAAAAGGAATTTTTGAAACAACTTTTTGTATAACGTGGAAAAGTTATTTTGAAAAGCTACGAAACCTTGCTTTTTTAAAATCCTTTTAACTTTTCATGAAATATTACCTTTTCTCACGTCATAAGCTCATCCAAACACTTTTTTAAAACAAGGAAAATTACACGTTTTGTCCTTTATATTGATACCCTTTTACAGGCGGTGTCCTTTTCAACGGATTTTGACAGGTTTTGCCCTTTATAGAGAATTTTGTTGCACGTTTTGTCTTTTGATCCTAACCCAGTTAGATTTTTTTTGTTAAATCTAGTCATGTGACTTGCACATGAGGGTAATTTTGTCAATTTACTCAATTTATATTGTTTTTGTTTAAATAAAAACAAAAGAGAAGGCAAATCCTTCTCTCTACTCCATCTTTTTCTCTATCATATCTCTCACCCTCTCTCTCTCTCCCAAATTTATTAAACACCAAACTGAAGAAAAAGCACAAAACCCACAAATTCATGTTCCCATTGATTGTTCTTCATCACCATCGATTCTATAAGTTTTTTTTTTCAATCTTCAAATCCTTGTTTAGATTTGGGTTATTCGATCTGCAAGTCCATTTGTTGTTCTTTCTGTAAATAGGTATGAAGGATGGGTCTTCAGGTGCGGCTCGGGTGGAGGTGAACAGAGGGGTAGTGGGTGGTTGTTGTGATGGTGTTAAGGCGGTGAAGATGCTGGTGAACCGGTGGGTGGATGGTGGTAAACCGCCGCCGATGTTTCTGGGTTGGGGTTTGAGTCGGGTGATGGTTAGGCGGATCTAAGGTTTTGGTGAGGTGGTGGTGGTGGTGGTTGTAGATCTAAGGTTTTGGTGGAGGTGTTGATGGTGGCGGCGGTGGAAGGTGGGTTAATGGTGGTGGTGGTCGGTTGATGGTGGTGAGAGGTGGGAGATGGAGATGGGATCTGAATGGTTTTGGTGGAGGTGTTGATGGTGGAGGCGTTAGCAGGTAGGTTAACCAAACCAACGTGATTCTCATTGATATTGATCAGCTTGTTGCCCAGATGTATAAGAGTGTAACTCGTACGGTTTACGATAAAAAAATGTGTTTCTTATATTTTTATCGTCACTTGTATAGTTTAAGATAGAAAAAAAACAAATTAAATATCATTGTCGGTTCCTGTTCGCTTTGGTACGATAGCGTCATGGTATCCATTTTAAAAATTATTGTCGGTTTCAGTTTGATGTGATAAAATAGCGTCATGGTATCCATCTTAAGTATCATTATCGGTTTCGATTCGATTTGATACGATAGCAATACCGTATCCATTTTCAATAAAAAACAAATTAGAAAAAAATAAATTAAAATAAATATAATATTAAAACATTAATTTTACTATTCATCACTAGTTGAAAATAATATGTATAATAATAATATGTATAATAGTGTTGGAGAGAGAGAGAAAGAGCTGTAAAGAGATAGAGAGAGGTATAGAGAGAGAAAGAGAGTTATATAATAATTTTAAAAATGTTCTGTTTTATTTTTTAAATAATATTAAATAAATGGGTAAAAAGACTAAAATACCCTTCGGTATCCAGATTCAACAAGAAATAACTGGGTTAGGATCAAAGGACAAAATGTGCAACAAAATTCTCTACAAAGCGCAAAACCTGTCAGAATTCGTTGAAAATGACAGCGTCTGAAAAAGGGTATCAAGATAAAGGACAAAACATGTAATTTTTCCTTAATACGGTTATGAACATTGGAAAACACAAACATAAAAATACTTTGAACTGGCCAGAATTAGGGATGTTAGGCCATGGGGTATGGGGCTTGGGTTGGAGCGTGGCACTTGGGGCTTGGCTTTCAAGCCGGGCGTAGGGCGGTATGGGCATGCTAGCTGGCTGCCTCCCATTCGCTCACCCCCGCCATGTCAATGTCATAGCGGACTTTTCAAATTTTGAATTTTAAAATTCAAACGGTTTGGGGGAAAACCAAACCGCCACCTGGGTCTCCCAACAACCCCTATATAAAATGTAACCCCCAACCCACTGGTCCCCCCATCCCACGAAGCCAACCCCACCGACTACCCACTTCTCTCGAACCCGCTAACCCACTTGTCCCCCCATCCCACGAAGAACATGGCATCTTGGACTCACGAGGAAGAATTGGCTCTCGTCACAAGCGTCGTTGACGCTATGAAGGGGCGGCCATCGGGCCAAACAAAATATTGGCCGGAAGCATTCGCCACCTACCGACATAACGTCGGTAACGACCGCCACAACCTCAACGCGTGCCAACACAAATGGCGCGAACTACGGCCCAAGCTTGATCGTTTCAAGGCTTACTACGAAGCCGTTCCGAGCGGCGAGTTAAGCCACGAGGACCGGGTCGCGGTGGCAAACATAGAGTTTCGAGGCAAGGAGCAAAGGGCGTTCGACAAGATCGCCCTTTTTGAAATTTATCTAATGCTCTAGGTTTGTTATTTTGTCATTTTTAGAAATTATGTAATTTTTAGGGTTATGTTATTTTTAAAATTTTAATGAAGTTGTAGGTTTTTTATAAAAATGTTGTGTGAATTTTATAAATTTTTTGTAATTTTTTTTAATAATCTGCCACGCGGTGCACCCAACCCAAGCCCAACCCACGCCCCGCCATGCCCCGCGGACACGTCACTAGCCGGTGGGGGGGGTCCCATTCCACGTGTCAACAAATGCCCCAACCCAAGCCCCCCATACCCCACGGTCTTAGATAGAGGTCGAGACATTTTACTTTTTAATGCCACCGGTGGAACCAAGCTTGTTGGTACATGAGTTATATAAATCTCAATCTCCTATGGAGAAACCCTTTCTTATCTCACTATCGACATGGATACATCCCAATGGACCTGGAATTAATGGGGAATAGGTTAATTTGTTGTTATTTCTATGTGACCCACATACTTATGAATGGGTTGATAAGTGAAAATCGAATCCCTCACTGAGACCCATATCTGAAACAACCAGTAAATCGATACAATCAAGAACCACCTTTCACGGTTAACACCCTGGAATGTGGTGGTCGACATCTAGTTGGCGGTGAGTGTTTAAGACTTGGCGTCTCGTCATTGTCATTCTCCGAATAAAGAAAAGAATATGGCGTCTAGTTACAGGTGATGGAGAGGAACAGGAGGCCGAATGAAGATGCAATTGGATTTTATAAAGAGCACCTAGGGTTAGGGCTGCAACGGCGAACAGTTTGTGAACCGTTCGGCAGAAAGTTCGTTTATTAAACAAACGAACACGAACAAGAAATTTTGTTCGTTTAGTTAAATGAACAAACATGAACAGAGGTTGTGTTCGTTCGTTTATGTTCGTGAACGTTCGGTAACGTGTTCGTTTATGTTCGATACTTCATTAGTGTTTTTAGTTTTTATAATTATTTAAATACTTCAAAATTCCAACAAATTAAATATTTAATAAGTGCCGGTGTTTATATATTCTGTTCATGAATGATTGTTTGTGTTCATTTGTTTCCATTTGTGTTCATGAACTTTAGTTTGTGCTCATTTGTGTTCGTCAATGTTCGTTGCCTAAAATTAACAAACAAACACAAACGAACACGAACAAGTTCATTTCCATAACAAACGAACATGAACATAAAATCTCGTTCGATAAGTGTTCGTGAACGGTTCGCGAACACATATATTTCTTAACAAACGAACACGAACAAGGTCTTGTCCGTGTTCGTTCGGTTCGTTTGCAGCCCTACCTAGGGTTTGCAAATGGTATGAAGCTTTTGATTTTGAATTTTTATTTGAAGTCACGCCTAGTGTTGTGCAACTATTTAGAACTGAACTGAACCGAAACCAGTACATGTTAAGTATAAGAACCAGAACGAATCATATTTTAACGGTTTTGGTTCGGTTTGAAACCGAATTAAACGATTCTTTTGTAAACGGTTCTCGTGTAAACGGTTCTCGACGGAGCAGGTTCTTTAATATAATATTTAAAGTTTAAACCAAAGTGGTTCTAGCGGTTCTTTAAACGAACCTGTCAGTTATAACCGGAACCCAACCGGGAACCGTCTTCGCCCAAATTTAAGAACTAGAACCGGGCCCTAAATATAACAACCGAGCCCTAAATTTAAGAAATACCTTCTCGTCAAAACCGTCCTCTACATGTTCCAGGTAACTTACCCGGCATAACGACATACGCAGATCTTTTAACGGGCATGGGCATATTTTATCCGCCTCTATTTCAACTACCAAACTTCCCTCATCGACAACTCGTCCCTATATCCCAATCACCTCATACACCCGCCTCTGCGCTGGTAAGAAAACCGCAAAAAATCAAACAATTAAACAGATTATCACAAGTAATCAACAAATTTCAAACACAAAGCGCACGAACTCCTCGGTAACGACGCCAAAATTTGACCGACGTCGAAGGGTTCGGTCAAAGATAAGAAGAGAATGTGTTCCTTAGTACCTCTAACAAGATAGTAAGCAGTAAGAATGGTGTCAAATGCACAAAGAGTTTGTGGCCCGTGTTATAAACTATATTGATTACAGAATAATTTCTGAAGCTTGCTATTGTAATTTTTATCTTTTTATTTGACTGATTGAAAAATGTGGCCCGTTTCTTCCATTCTTCCATTCTGATCCCCCTATCTTCATTCCAAAGCCCCATTTAGCCCCTGAAATGCACCTTAAACCTATCAAGACCTGTAAAACGCAAACTGTATCAAAGTAGAGTATTCGAGAACTCAAATCCACATCAAAATACGAATTTAAACACAAGAAACTAAGGACTTTCAACCACCTATCACATCCCCACACTTGTCGTTTGCTTGTCCTAAAGCAAACTCATGATTCACATTCATATTAGCCAAACAAAAGGAAACAACTTCCATTCTCATTATACACAAGTTAAGGTCTAGGGTCATACCTGGTTCACAATCAAAAAATTATTCAACAATCAAATGGATATCACTTTAAACACAAAGTAGTTACCCAAGATTAGCTTACCCTTAGAGGTGGTGAACAAGTATGCACATCCCTCACAATGATCTCTCCACCCGGTTCCAAATTTTGACTAGTAAAGATGTACCAGTATATATATAGTTTTCACTCAAAACCGATTATAACACACATTAGCATATGCTTGAAACTCAATCATTCTTCACCAAATTATACAAAAACAATGCACAAGTCAAAAGGATAATTGAACCGGTCTCAAGGGACACAAAAATAACACTTTATCTTGCCGACTCCCACCTAGTCCAAGATCTCTTTCTTCTCACCAGATTTGCCTCCGTCTTCGGTCTTCAATATCTTGTCTTTGTTCGGTTGATAATAAAAGAACTTTTCCATAAAACAAAACCTAACTATTACATAGGGGTTCCAAATAACCCATAAAAATCTACAGCATGTTGAATAATAACCAAAACAACTAAATAAACACAAACATCACGCGAGAACTAGGGATCGATTTTTGTAGGTTTATGTATACAAGTGTTTTTAGTGTAGTTGAATATTGTATTAATAAGTAGGGCATGACGCCACAGAGACCGGTCACTGGACAACAATTAAAGGGCACCATGTTTTGAATAGAATCATGACGTGGTGTGTGGATATGAAAGATTATCAAAGCTCGAATAAGTATTGTGCCGGTTGAATGGATTATCGAAGACATCACCGGTTTATACGCATGTTCTTCAATTTGGAGTTTTAAACTCTATGGTCTAGTGAGATTAATTGATAAATTTAGAAGAAAAAAAATAAAGAAACGAAAGAGATAATTGTTATGGTAATTTTCTTTTATAAATAGGGAAAAGATCAAATAGGAAGTTTAGTTTTCGTAGGAAGGATAGGAAGCAATAAGAGGAGGACATGTGACAAAGATGAACAAACATAAGGAGGGGCATTTTAGTCAAAACTCACCATCTTCAAAAAAAAAAAAAAAAAAAACCCAGCAGCATCTGCAATTCATTTCTCTTCCCCGTATACACAAATCCACCATTTTCAAAACCATAAACTACCACATCACAACCAACACCACCACCTACGATCGCCACCATCTTGCCGGAAACTAGATCTGAAACCACCACTGATGTGTGCAAAATGCAACATATAAATTACATCAAATGAGGCATAAAACTAACCCTTTTTAGTACTAATGTTGGAAAAAGCGTGTTTCTTTCTTCCTTTTGAACTTACAGGGCCAAACGAGCTTAAAAGAACAAAAGGAGCAAATAAGCAGCCAAAACCAACATAAATACACAAAGAAGGAATAAACGTGACTTGCCCGACCCCTCGGCAGCATCTCCTAAAGCAAAAACAAGGAAACAGAGACTGACCACGGGGCCGTGCCCAGCTGGGCATGGGGCGTGGTCAGAAGCCTGCACAAAAGACAAACCCATAGAAGCTTCCACGCCCACCACGGGGGCGTGCCCAGCTCAACACGGGGCATGATCAATGCAAAGATACGCTAAATCTTGATAGTACAAAAAAGAGTTGATCACGGGGTCGTGTGGGGCCCTCTGCTAACACTTACAATTAATAAAGGAAGAGAAAAGGATGGCCACGGGGCGTGCCCGCTGGACACGGGGCCGTGGCCAGAGCTTTGTACTGGCTATAAATAAGGGTGCTTGGTTCACTTGAAAGGCATCCCTTGGTAAACCACTACTCTCCCACTTTGCCACCACTCGACCACCACTACAACACCAACACCAACCACCATCATGCATCATCCATCTTTAGAGTGTGTAGTAGTCTCGGGATCCAAGATTGATTGTAAGGGTTCTTGCCAATCAAAGGCCATGTTTGGTTAGGCCTCTTACGTCACTTGGTAAAGACAAGTCTTTTATGTATTACTTTTGATTTTTAATCTTTCGGCATTTTTTATTTGGGTTTGTATTAATGACTTTAATAACTAGTTTCTTATGTTGAAGGTGAATTTTCTTTATCATTTTCTCGTGATGTCTTGAGGTTACTTTACTGTGTATATAAAGTAAATGATGTCATCATTCGTGTCTTTACGGTCTATATAAAGGCGTGTTGACTACCTGGTCGGGGGTTAGGGGGTAGTTTGGTAAAGTTCTTGTCTCGTTCAGTTTATAGATCATGCGAGGACCTGGTTCAAGCTTACTAGGACCTCCTTCAATACCCACTGATATTGGATGGCGGGGGTGCGAATAGCTTGAACCCCTCATATGTAAACTACTATTAATACTTTAAACCGGCTTCTTGGATTGTATCCTTCCTGACTCAAACCACTTAGCCGAGGGTAATGTCACCTTCAAAAGAGGGGCCTACCACTTTTTGCATTAATAACTAACTTAATTGTCTTTCAATATTCCGACCCTTTGGGATTGTATCCTTTCTGACTCAAACCACTAGGTTGAGGGTAACGTCATCTTCAAAAGAGGGGCCTACTAATATAACTAAGATAATCTCTTAAAAAGTCCGAAAGTGCGAAAATCATCAAAGGACACATTAAAGACGAGTTGGATCCAAGTGATTCTATCTTGTCTATCTGTTTTTATTTTATTTATCTTTGCATTTTTAGTTTTATTTTCATGTTTCAAAACTTTTCTCAAAAAAATAGATCGATTAGACGTTGAGGGTAAACCGGAACTAAAAGCTCTTGTGTCCTTGGACGACCTCGGTATCTTACCAACACTATACTACACTGACGATGGGTGCACTTGCCCAAGTGTGTGTTTAGTGTTAGTATAATATCGTGTTTTATAAATTTTAAAACTTCACTAATGCGTAAAATGGGCTTAAATTATTAATAAAAACACATCACACAGAACGCACACCAAGTTTTTGGCGCCGTTGCTGGGGACACAAGGATTTTAAGAAAGTTTAAATCAACGGCCTAATCATTTTTCAAAACCTTTTCAAAACTGCGCGCATTTTTTTATTTTTAGGAATTTTGCATAACAGTAGTCTGAACACGGGACCGTGCTCACTGAACACGCCCCCATTCTGCACATAACCAGTAACATTTTTCAAAACGCCCAGATACAGGATCTGACCACGAGCCGTGTTCACTGACCACGGGGCCGTGGTGAGCCTCTGTCTCAGTTTTTAATCTTGTTTTCTGGTCCTGAGACTTTGTGATCTGCTGAGTGATTATCATGGATCGATACTCAGGAGGTTACACTTACTACTATGAAGAGAATGATTACGAAGAAGAATATTGTACCATTTGTGGTAATCCTCACTCGGTGCAATATTGTGACCTTTTCGAGCCATCCACTTCATACACTTACCATGAGAAACCAAGGTATGAATCATCTCCCTCATACACTCACTATGAGGAACAATGGTATGAACCATCCACCTCATATGAGTATTATGAGGAACCAAGGTTTGAACTTCCTAACTCAAGCTTTTGGGACACTTATCCCACTCAATTTCACAAACCACCAACTATCCTCCCCAAAGCTGAAAAAATAATACAACACCTCAAAGATATCGAACGTTATATAAAAGAATCCCGCGAGAGGGAAGAGGCAATTTGTACAAAAGAGGTAATAATAGAAGAAGTAAAAATGGAAGAACAAATAAGTGAAAAACCGACGCATGAACTAAATGACGAAAGAGGTAAGTCCAAAAACGATAATTTTCAAAAAGAGTCAATTTTTTAAGAAATTAACCTCTTACCACATTCTTTCGAAAATCATTGTTTGGTACCTACTCATGCTAAGTTTTTAAAAGAATTAAACACTAATACTAAAGTTGACAAAATGGTTACCATTAAATTAACAAACGATCAAACTACGCTAATAAAAGATGATCAATTTGAAATTAACATTACATCGGTACCATGTTTCTTTCAGAACACCTTTATTAGTAATATTACAATTGATAAAGATCTTTGTGTTAATATAATGCCTAACTATATTTTTAAGAAATTAAGTATTAGTGATTTTTCTCCACTTAAAATCTCCATTTTTTCTTGCTAATCGGAAAGTAATAAAATCAATGGTAGTAGTTGAGGATGTGTTAGTGCAAACAAACCAAACGCTAGTCCCAACCGACTTCGTCATTCTTGATGATGCTCCACTTGTGTTGGGACAACCTTTTGTGTAAACCCATCAAGAATTGATCAATTGGAAGCAAAACAACCTACCTATTCAATTGGGGGCCGACAAAAGGTATGTTGATCTTGACCAATCAATGAAATATCCAATTGGCAATGACGGCCACCTAATTAAAGATGAGCCAGAATCACCCGATACGGTGGGTCTAGCCAAGGACCCTTATAAACGTGGTGCACAATGGAGGCATTCCATGGATTATAAATTAATAAAAGTAGTTTACTTAAACACACTTGTTCAACTTTCAAAAGTATGGCTTCTTTTATTTTGAAAGGACAATCATGTTTAAGATTTAGTTTAGTTCTTAGTTAATGCTTTTATTTTTAAGTTTATAAATTAGTAGGGATAATAAACACTCAAAGAAGGATTGGAGATGGCAAAGGGAAGTTGAAAAAAGGGACCCCATGCATGTCACGTAAACAGGAGCCTCCCGACAAATTCCAGCATTACAGCATGTGCAGCACGGGGCCGTGGCCACCCAGCACGCCCCCGTGCCTAGGGTTCTGCATAAAAATTTTCTAACAGGTAACTGACCACGGGCCGTGTCCACTGGGCACACCCCTTTGTCAACCTTCTGTAACTTTCTTTTACTGGTAGTCTGACCACGGGGCCGGGGTTAGCCCACCACACCCCGTGTTCAGCTGTCCAGTAATATAAAATCTTGTTTTTAACCCACTTTTACACATTTTAATCAATCGAAAACTTATTTTTGGACACATTGAGGACAATGTGTAATTTAAGTGTGTGTGTGTGTGTGGGGGGGGTGCTAAAACCTTGAATCTTGCAAGTTCTAATAAACAAGCCTTACACAAAACTCTATTGGAACCGCTAATCACCCCAAATTTTTTTCAAAATTTTTCATTTTTCTTACTTGTCTTGGTTTAATTTGGGAATAACAAGTTCTAAAAAGGTTATATTTTTACAAATTTACAACCGACAACGTCGTGATAAAAAGAACCAAATAAGAAAATTATGAAACGGCATGACAAATCTAATTAAAATTTGATTATATATACTTGATCACACTATAAATTCATTCCCACAACAAGTGAGTTTTGAGCCTTTATTGAGCATACATGCATATATCTTAAACTAAATGCTCATTTTTCGTTTCTTGTGTGAATAGCCGCTTGGTTCTTACGACTCTAGAACTTGCCACGACGATACATTCCCAGTCCTTACCAACTTGAACCCAAGTAAGTAAATGATAGAGGCATTAGGACTAACCCATTTTCCTTTCAAAACCATTATTTTCATCTTTTTTATCACCTACCCAAAATCCCCCTAGTTAACCCCTTTGAGTCTAAACCTTTTCATTTCAAAACCCACAAAACAAACACCCATTACTCACCAAAACCTTTTTTCTTTTCAACCCTTCTTTAGCAAAAGCTCGGTTATCTTGTGACATGAAATTTTTTTTGAAAGTCTTGCTATAAACAAACAAGTTCCTCAAAGAAATCTTGTTTGAATGTGCTTAGTTTGAATAAAAGCAACAAAAACAAAAAGTTTTACGATGACCGACGCTTTTTACACTTTTCACCATTTTTACTAACCACTAACCAAAAACCACCTACCCTTAGCCCAAACCTAACCCTTCCCCAAGTCCTCTTGATATTTACAAAGGTTTATAGTTAAAAAGGAGGAGGTTTGATCGCTTGGAAAGCATATGGTAGAAGTAAGTTCCATGCCGGTCTCGAGTGTTTCACAAAAATACACAAATCGGCCGAGTGTTGACTGATCTCCCGTGAGGTATGTGAACTTATATGTAAATGGAATTTTAAAGAGGCATGTTATGCCCAAATAAATAATTTTTCTTATAAATTGTTTTAAATAAATCATGACGAATAGGATTATAAATAAAATAAAAATAAAACTCAATAAAGATCTTGGATTCCCGACACTCAAGATTAGCCCAAAACTTCTCCTCTACCTCTACCATTTGGGTGTGTAAGTCACATATTAAAGAGCTTTGTTTGAGAACAAGCAAAGATTCAAGTGTGGGGGTATTTGATGTGTGCAAAATGCAACATATAAATTACATCAAATGAGGCATAAAACTAACATTTTTTTAGTACTAGTGTTGGAAAAAGCGTGTTCCTTTCTTCCTTTTGAATTTACAGGACCAAACGAGCTTCAAAGAACAAAAGGAGCAAATAAGCAGCTAAAACCAACATAAATACAAAAAGAAGGAATAAACGTGACATGCCCGACCCCTCGGCAACATATCCCAAAGCAAAAACAAGGAAACAGAGACTGACCACAGGGTCGTGCCCAGCAGGGCATGGGGCGTGGTCAGAAGCCTGCACAAAAGACAATCCTGTAGAAGCTTCCACGCCCACCACAGGGGCGTGCCCAGCTCAACACGGGGCGTGGTCAACGCAAAGATACGCAGAATCTTGATAGTACAACAAAGACTTGACCACGGGGCCGTGCCCAGGAGACACGAGGTCGTGTGGGGCCCTCTGCTGACACTTGCAATTAATGAAGGAAGAGAAAAGGATGGCCACGGGGCATGCCCGCTGGACACGGGGCCGTGGCCAGAGCTCTGTACTGGCTATAAATAGGGGTGCTTGGTTCACTTGAAAGACATCCCTTGGCAAACCACTACTCTCCCACTTTGCCACCACTCCACCACCACTACAACACCAACACCCACCACCATCATCCATCATCCATCTTTTGAGTGTGTAGTAGTTTCGGGATCCAAGATTGATTGTAAGGGTTCTTGCCAATCAAAGGCCATGTTTGGTTAAGCCTCTTACATCACTTGGTGAAGACAAGTCTTTTATGTATTACTTTTGATTTTTAATCTTTCGGCACTTTTTATTTGGGTTTGTATTAATGACTTTTATAACTAGTTTCTTATGTTGAAGGTAAATTTTTTATCATTTTCTCGTGGTGTCTTGAGGTTACTTTACTGTGTATACAAAGTGAATGATGTCATCATTCGTGTCTTTATGGTCTATATAAAGGCGCGTTGACTACTTGGTCGGGGGTTAGGGGTGGTTTGGTAAAGTTCTTGTCTCGTTCAGTGTATAGATCCTGCGAGGACCTGGTTCAAGCTTACTAGGACCTCATTCAATACCCACTGATATTGGATGGCGGGGGTGCGAATAGCTTGAACCCCTCATATGTAAATTTCTATTAATACTTTAAACCGGCTTCTTGGGATTGTATCCTTGCTGACTCAAACCACTTAGTCGAGGCTAACGCCACCTTCAAAAGAGGGGCCTACCACTTTTCGCATTAATAATTAACTTAATTGTCTTTCAATATTCGGACCCTTTGGGATTGTATCCTTGTTGACTCAAACCACTAGGTTGAGGGTAACGTCATCTTCAAAAGAGGGGCCTACTACTATAACTAAGATAATCTCTTAAAAAGTCCGAAAGTGCGAAAATCATCAAAGGATACATTAAAGACGAGTTGGAACCAAGTGATTCTATCTTGTCTATCTGTTTTTATTTTATTTATCTTTGCATTGTTAGTTTTATTTTCATGTTTCAAAACTTTTCTCAAAAATTAGATTGATTAGACGTTCAGGATAAACCGGTAGTAAAAGCTCTTGTGTCCTTGGACGACCTCGGTATCTTACCAACTCTATACTACGATCACGATGGGTGCACTTGCCCAAGTGTGTGTTTAGTGTTAGTATAATATCGTATTTTATAAATTTAAAACTTGACTAATGCGTAAAATGGGCTTAAAATATTAATAAAAACACATCACACCAACGCACAGCACCACCATCACCACCTTCAACCACCTGTTGGGTTTTTAGATCTGAAACCACCATTCCACCGCTCCACCACCCACCGCCACCACAACAAGTTTCCCCACAGTGTATCAGATTTCTTTCTCCGTCCACTGTCGTTAATTAGATTTCTTTTGTAAGTTGTGTTATTTTTTATTTTCATTGTGTTTTTGGTTATCAAACCTCAATTGCGTTTTCACCTCATTATGTTTTAGTTAGAATTTTTTTTTTCATTTTTGTTCTTCTAGATGTTAAAGCAGAGGCATGACCATACTAAAATAGAAGCATGATCATGTGGGAACAAAGGCATGACCACGTTAAAACCCATTGTGTTTTAGAACCTGTAGTGCAAAGAACATGATCATGCTAAGACAGAGGCATGATCATGTTGGAACTAAGGCATACCCATGTTAAAACTACATTGCCTTTTAGAACCTATGTTAAAACTCCATTGCTTTTTAGAACCTGTAGTGCAAAATAAAAATAACTTCATTTCGTCTTACAACCTGGAGTGTAAAGAACATGATCATGCTAAAATAAAAATATGGTCATGTTGGAACAAAAGCATGACCATGTTAAAACATTAACATGACAATGTTAAAACTCCATTGCTTTTTAGAACCTACAATGCAAAATATTGAGTTTTGGTTTCATTGCATTCTACAAGCAAACAACATGATCATGCTAAAATTGAAGCATGGTCATGTTGGAACAAAAGCATGACCATGTTAAAACATTAACATGACCATGTTAAAACTCCATTGTTTTTTAGAACCTACAGTGCAAAATATTGATTTTTGGTTTGTTGATACATGATGTGGACACGACTCGACTCGACGCCACTCGGCTTGAATCACGACGTTCCTACGTCGTGCGCTTAAAGACTTGAAGCGAACCAAGACTTAAATGTCCATGACTTAGTCTTTGGGCTAAGCAAATCGTGACCAAAGAGCTTGGGCTTCAACCATTAGAGAATCAAGACTTGGGCTAATATGAAGAACATAGTCATGGGCTGTAATCATTTGGTGAAACATCTCTTGGGCCCAAGCCCAAGTTTGGCGAAACAGGATGGGATTTTGACGAAACAAGTTTGTTTCGTCAAACATGTTTCCATTTCGTCAAATGTTAACCTGTTTCTTCGAGCATTGTTGTGTTTCGCCAAGGCTGATTCGCCAAGTTCTGATTCGTTTTGTGCTATGGCTATATATAGTCTGTAGTTAGACAGATAATGTTAAGCAAGCAAGCATAGAGAGCACAGAACACACACACACTGAGAGAGAGTTTGCAAAATAGATTTGTAAACATTGAGCTTGTAACCGAACCTTTCATACGTATTAATACAAGTGGTGTTAATCGGTGAATATTGTGTGTCTTGTATTTGCTTGTTTCATCTCGGTTTGCCATTCCGGTTGGATTCCGCACAACCGGGTTGGTTAGTATACAAGGATTAGGCGACTAGATCCTCCTAGCCGGACCTACAAGTGGTATCAGAGCCTTGGCTCTTCTCCTTGTTAAAACCGGGTGTTCTTGTGTTTTTCGGGTTTAAAAGTTACTATTTTTCTGAAAAACTTTGTTTTTCCGGTTTAAATCTTGTTGTTTTTGCTTTGTGTTTAATTAAAAACCTTGTTATTTTCATTTTTACATGTTAGTTATGGGTTTTTGTTAAACATTTTAGCAAAATATTGTGTTCGGAGTTTGAAGGTTCACCGGAAAATTCATAGTGTTCTTGTGACATTCAAAGTGTTCTTCAAAAAGTTACACTTTTTGATCTTTTAAAATTGTTTGGAAAGGTGTTTGTGTGTTGGGAAGGGATAAAGGATTAAAATAATAGCAACCATACTTGTTTGGTGAAACAAGTATGCTTTAGCCGAAAGTAGTTTCTGTTTGTGTCAGAAAAGGATAAGGTTTGAAAAAGTCTACCAACCTCTGACACCATTTTTGACGAAACACATCTTTAACGAAACAGAAACAATTGACGAAACACTTTTTTTTTTTATTTCGCCAAACTTGATAATCATACTTGTTTCGTCAACTTTTTGAGCCTAAATTGTTTTTGGGCCTTTCCTGTTTCGCCAAACTTAAAGCCCAAAAGCAAAATTCCTATCTCGTTAAAATAAATTGAAGAGTGTGGGCTCTGTGTTTTGTTGACTCTAAAAAGCCCAGAAGTGGAATTCTTCTTTGTCACCAAAAGGGCCCACTGTTTCGTTGACTCTAATAACCATTCTATTTTGTTTCACCAACACAAACTTGATCACTGTTTCGTTGACTTTAATCTAAATCCCAAGAGTAATTTTCGAAGTCTACATTAAAAAAAAAAAAAAAAAAAAATTTACCTCCAAACAAAATAAATTTTATTCAACGAAACTTGGGCTTTAGACTACATTTTGATTGGTTAAAGTATAAAGCCCATTTTAAAAAAAAAAAAAAAATTAAAAGAGATCAGTTTGGTCAACTGGATTTCAGTTTCGTCAACTTAAGTGGGCCAACTATAGTTTGGGCTAAGTAACTGGATTTTGTCACAAATCCGTTTCGTCAAGACTTCTATTTCGCCAAAGGATTTTACAATTCTGTTTCGACAACCAAGAGTTTAAAATTCAGTTTCGTCAACAAACTGTTTCGTCGAAACATTTTTTTTTTTGGTTGAAATTGTGATTTAACTGTTTAATTTGAGTGTCATTTTCAGGTGATCATTTTTCTTTATCAAACATGAACCCAAGTTGGTGGGGAACTCCGGCTCCAGATAGTGGAAAATATACAAGTTCAGGTTCCACTCCCTCATGGTGGGGTACACCGGCTCCAGACAGTGGAAAGTACACGTCTACCAGTTTATCTCCTTCATGGGCCGAGTCTCCAGTATCGACATCTTCTCAGGGAAATCAGTGGGCATTAGTATCGAATCAAACTCCAAGTATTCAAAGTATTCTCTTAAGCGAAAGCGAAACAGGAAGTTTGAATCGACCTCCGAAGTTGATGCATTTAAACGAGTATCCGGGTTGGGCTGATCGTTCCCGTACATATGTTCTGGGTCAAAATACAGAGCTGTGGATACGTTTCACCACAGACTTTGATCAAGCCATAGAAGTTGCTGCTTCATCAACTGCTACTTTTGTCGATCTTCCAGAGGATCAGAAGAAAACATATGATCTGGAAAAGAAAGCTTACGCCATTCTCACTCAGGCATTAAGCAAGGATATTTATCACCAGTTCGTCAGCTTTAAGACTACGAAGAAGTTGTGGGACGGGTTGAAAACCAGAGGAGTAGGGAATGAAGCAACACGCCAATTGCGTCATGATCTTCTCAAGAAGGAATTTGACGGTTTCGCATGCTTAGATAAGGAGTCTTTGGGAGACATGACAAGTCGGTTCTATCACTTGCTTACTGAGTTGAACAACTTTGGTGTAGCAACAACTCAGACAGAAGTAGTGAAGAAGTTTGCTGATGCATTGCCACCCCAATGGAACAGTTTTCTGGAGATTTTGAAGTATAATGGGGTTATGGCTACTACAAACATCAACGACTTCGTGCAGTTGTTAGAGAACAAGGATCAAGAAGAAACCTTGAAAGCAAAGAGAGTTCCAGTGCCACAGAATCCAGAAATGTATTATGGAACTACAAGTACCTCTTCTTCAAGAGCCATTGTGCCAAGCAACCATGGTTCTCATGCTCCACTGCAAACAGCTTTTGTCACAAGCACAGATATGTATGGTAATACTGTGCAGGTTCCTGTTAAGCCTCCTCCAACCACAGACATGTATGGAAATCCCATTCAACCACCTCCTCCTGCTCAAGCTTGTTATGGAGGTACATCATCTGCTGGTCAGCAATCAAAGCCAGATACAGTGCGGCTCAACACCTCAAGCTTCTCTAAAGTCAGTGTGGAAGTAGCTAAGGAACACATGGAGCTGCTTAACACTTTGGTGAGCGCGTACTGCGGGTTAGTTGAAGGTCAGATTGGCAACATTAATCTGACACAGGAAGACTATCAGCAGATTGATAAAGAGGAGATGGAAATGATGGATATCAAGTGGGCCTTTGCCAGTGCTGTTAGACGGGCAAAGGATTTCATGGAGAGAACTGGCCGAACCAGCTTGGAGAGCAAGAAAGACACCAAGTATGGGTTCGATAAACAGGCTGTGAGATGCTTTAACTGCGGAGAACGTGGCCACTTCAAACGTGAGTGTACGAGGCCATCTCAACATGGGAATCAAAATCCTTTCAGAGGTCAAGGGAACAGGGCAAACCAGAACCAACCAAGGAACAATGAGCGTACATTGGTACCGGTTAACAACCAAGCGGGACCATCAAATGCCAACCAGGCACTTGTGGTTCAGGTTGATGAAGGTTGTGACTGGTCTATTCAGTTAAGCAGTGATGCTCCGGATGGTACTGCATGTTTTGCTAAGGTTATGGAGGATACAGTTCACACCAGTGGTGGAGAATCTTCCGCCAATGGTGGTGAATCTTCTGAAGATGAAGACTCCTCAGGTGATAGCAGGAGTTCTGATGAAGAATCCTCAAGGTCAGGTGATGAGAATGTGGGTGAGATATCTGGTGTTTCGGTTGATGCTGATATTGATGAACTTTTGGAGGAAGCTGCAGCAAGAACTGATAGAAGATCTATTTTAGTGGATCAAGCTGCTTATGCTTCGTCTTCTCTTTGTTCAGCCTTTATGGCTAATGTCGGCAGTTCATCAAGTCAGGTATGTGTCGATGAACCCACTACTGCTAATTGTGTTAACTGTGATAGTTTGCATGCTAAATGTGCTGATTTGGAGGGAAACATGTCTGAGTTGCAAGGCAAACATGATGCTTTACAAGCTAGTTTGTTTGACTTGCAAGACAAACATGGTTCCTTGAGTGCTGAGTGGTGTGACTTGCAAAGCAAGCATGAGGCTTTGCAAGAGAAATATGATGTGACATTCATCCACAATCAGAAGTTGACTGTGGATCTCTCAAAATGCACAGAAGCCAACATGTTTTATGAAAACCATGAAAAAGAATTTAAGTCAGTAATTGAGACATTAAAGAAAGATAAAACTGAACTGACTAAAATGGTTTCAAGAAAACAAACTGATATTAATTTGTATATATCTCGCCTTGAGATTATGCAAAAAGAGATGGCTTGTGTGAAAACAAAAAGTGATGCGATCCAACTTAAGCTAGACAGTTATTTGAGTTCTAGCTATGTGTTAGATCACATCATTGATGTTCAGAAGGAAAAGAGGGATGTCACATGCATTGGCTACAAGAAATGTCCACCACCAGTTAGACACAATTATGATGCCATGCCTGATGAAGAGGATAGAGTGTTCTTTGAACCATCTGTCCCTCTAGATGTGAAGGAGTTTGCCTCAGGGCTCGGATACAAGAAAGAAGTATCCTCAGATTCAGATGTGTCAGCAGATACGAGTGTGTCTTCTGCTGAACTGAATCAGGATCCTCCTGTCATTGAGGATGCTGATTCTTCTGATGATGAATCTGATGATGCTGTCACAGCAAAGTCTGATGCGGTGGTTAAAGATGAGGACATACCTCTTGAGAATTACATTCTATGTGATCCTCCAGCAAAACCCGCTAAGACTGTTGCAGTTGAGCCTGTGTCTGAGAAAGAGTCGGAGAGTGTGAGTTTGCTGTACACTCTGGTTGGTGATGATAAAATTTATTCAGACAAAGATTTTCCTATTAAGAACGTTAATCAATCCTTAATCAGTAAAGTCTTTGAAAACTCGACGAGTAAGTTTTTGAGAAAGGCAGGACCTCATGTTACAGTCACACAGTGTCCTCCTATTCCAAAGGCTGAAATTCGAAAACAATTTGGCAACAAGAAATTACCAACAGTGCCAAAACAGCAAAATCACACCAAGCCAAAAGGAAAATCACTGGCTCAAGCCCAAAAGAAGCCGAACCAAAAGAAGAAGAAAAATGTTAACTTTGTGAAATCGACGGGAACGGACAAAATTGAAAGTTTTGAGAACCAATCTAACTTAGATTTTGTCAAGAAAGCGACTGTACAGAAAAGAAATGAACCAAGCAGTTCAAAGCCCAGTACCTCGGGTTCACAAAGTTCAACTTCATCGGCTAGACGAACACATGATACTTCAGGGTTTGTTGAACGAAGATCATGTTTTGAGTGTGGAACCATTGGGCATATAATTCGAAATTGCCCATATCTTCATAAGCAAAAAGAAAAGGTTGATGCTCCCCGTGATCAAAATGACCGTAAGCGATCTGTTTCTGTAAAACAAGATCCCCGCCTTGCAAAAGAAAGGGAAAAGAAACAGAAACGCCAACAGGTCAAGAAGATTGAAAAAGCGATTAAAACCGATGTGGTTCAAAAACAATCTGTTGCTGTAAAACCAGAAAATTCTAAAACTTCAAATAATCAAGAAGTTAAAATTTTAAAGAAAAACACTGGTGACATAAAACAGACTTGGAAACCAAAAACGGTTGTTAAATCAGGGGGACCATCACAATTCACCAATCATCAAAGACAAGAAGTTATTGTTATTGATGAAAATGGAAGACCCAAGACCACAATGGCTTGGGTCCCCATCTCCAACTAATCATTTGAGTTCATGTGCAGGGTGTTCCAGGAGGAACTATCAGTAGTCACTGGATTGTTGATAGTGGGGCATCCAGGCACATGACAGGCGACATGAAGCTTCTCTACGACGTCAAATCTATTAGAGGCGGTTATGTTGCCTTTGCTGGAGATAAGGGTGGATATATAACGGGAGAAGGAATGATATCCAACGGGATTGTCAGCTTTGACAAGATCAATTTCGTGCAACAACTTGATCACAATCTTCTTAGTGTTTCTCAAATTTGTGACAAGCAATTCTCAGTGCACTTTGATGCCAATGGATGTTATGTGCTGAAGCCGGGCTTCAAAATTCCAAAAGAGTGGATTCTCTTGTCGGCTCCAAGGATAAATGATTTGTACGTCCTTGATATGAGCCAGGCTATTACTACGTCTGCACAAGCAACATGTTTCGTTTCTAAAGCCACAGAAAAAGACACTATCTCTTGGCACAGACGTATGGGTCACATTCACTTGCGCAAAATGAATCATTTGGTTTCAAATGAATTGGTGAATGGTGTTCCACTCAAAAATTTCCATCTTCAAGACGTCTGTGTTTCGTGCCAAAAGGGTAAACAAACAAAGAAGAAGCACCCTACAAAGAAGATCAACACGGTGGCAGTTCCCCTTGAACGTTTGCACATGGATTTGTTCGGTCCTGTCAAGCACAAAAGTATTCGGGGTGATCAATACTGTCTCGTGATTACTGATGATTATTCAAGATTTTCTTGGGTGGCGTTCATGGCACACAAGAGTGAAACCTTTGGAATTATCAAAAACTTGATCGTTCAGATTGAGAATTTGTATAAATTGAAGGTTAGGCGGATACGTAGCGACAATGGTACTGAATTCAAAAATCATGCCATGGCGGAGTTTTGCACTGAAAAGGGTATTCTTCATGAGTTTAGTGCAGCTTATACTCCTCAACAAAATGGCGTCGCTGAACGTAAGAACCGCACATTGATCGAGACTGCTAGGACAATGTTGGTAGGGTCGCAGCTGCCCATTCCATTCTGGACTGAAGCTGTGGCCTCTGCATGCTATACATTGAACAGAGTCCTTACAGTCAAAAGACACAACAAGGCCTGCTTTGAGCTTATCAACCAACGGAAACCAGATCTGTCTTATCTTGAACCGTTTGGAGCTCCATGCACAATGATCGATCCTAATGGAAAGTTTGGGGCAAAAGCAATTGAGGGATACTTTCTTGGGTATGCCACCCCCAACTTACGAGTCTGGAATCTAGAGACAAAAAGGGTCGAGGAATGGTCTGAAGTCAGAGTACAGAGGCACACCTTGCCAGTCAAATGTCCCGGTCAGCCTTGGATGTTTGAGTACGATGACTTTTTCAATTCGATCAATGTAGAAGCCGTTGAAGAAAATGCTGCGGCAAGGATGTTTTTCGAGAGTGACAATGCAACAGTTTCACCGGTGGTTCGTCCAATTCTTGTCAATCAAGAACCATCTTCTTCGGTGAACAATAATACTCTCAACAATGAGGATTTTCATGATGCAACCGAATTGAACGAATCTTCAGAGGATGATGAATTTTTAGATGCAGATCAAGAAATTCCTACTACAGCAGTTCATGGTACTTCAGAGGGTACTCCTCCAGTGGATGCCCACAGAACAGCTGAAGCTACTGCATCATCCTCTTCGTCAATTCCGGGCTTTGATTTGGTTGTTGATCTTAATCTCAACAACCTGGGTATAAATATTCCAGTTCGAGAAAATCCTGAAACAAGGATTCATAATACCCATCCTCAACAAAACATCATAGGAAATGTGCAAAGTGGCATTCAAACAAGAAACATGTTGCGGAACAACAACAATGCAGGCCTGTATGCAGCTATTCGAGAATCCGGGCAACAAAACGATTGGTCTTTCGCGTGTTATGTCTCATAGGAAGAGCCAAGAACTTGGAAAGAAGCCATGAAAAATAACTCTTGGGTGGAAGCAATGCAGGAAGAATTGCAACAATTCCAGAAGCTGGGTGTCTGGAAACTTGTAGAGAAACCTGCTGGATACAAGAAGATTGGTACCCGTTGGGTTTTCAAATGCAAAAAGGATGACCGCGGAGTTGTTATCCGGAACAAAGCGCGTTTAGTCGTTCAAGGTTTTCGTCAGATTGAAGGGATCGACTACAACGAAGTGTATGCACCAGTGGCACGTCTCGAAGCAATTCGAATCTTTCTAGCCTATGCGTCCTTCAAAGGATTCAAGGTTTATCAGATGGACGTGAAAAGTGCATTTTTACATGGTGTGGTTGAAGAAGAGGTGTATGTCGAACAGCCTCCAGGTTTTGAAGATCCTATCCATCCCGATCGGGTTTGGTTGCTCAACAAAGCTCTCTATGGTCTTCATCAAGCACCGCGAGCTTGGTACGCAACCTTATCTAACTATCTGCTAGAGAACGGTTTTCGAAGGGGTCTTATCGACTGTACTCTTTTCATCAAAGAACAAGATGGAGATCTTCTTCTGGTACAGGTATACGTTGATGATATTAATTTTGGTTCTACTAATGATGTCTTGTGTAGGAATTTCGAGCGCATTATGCAGGATAAATTCGAGATGAGTGCTATGGGGGAAATGAACTTCTTTTTGGGCCTACAAGTGCAACAAACGGAGTCTGGGATATTCATCCATCAGACTAAATATGTTGGTGACATCTTGAGCCGATTCCAGATGTCCGATGCAACGCCCATTGGTACCCCATTGCCGATAAATCACGGAATTACTCCAGACTTGAAGGGTGAAGCTGTTAGTCCTTCACACTACCGCGCAATGATCGGATCTCTTATGTACCTCACAGCATCAAGGCCAGACATAATGTACCCAACGTGCCTGCTTGCCAGATACCAAGTGAACCCGAAGGCCTCACATCTTGCAGCTGTTAAAAGGATTTTTCGTTATTTGAAGGGTTACCCTGACACCGGTCTATGGTACCCTAGGGATAATAACTTTGAATTGGTAGCTTTCAGTGATTCTGATTTTGGCGGATGCAAAATCGACGGTAAATCCACAACGGCTGGATGTCAGTTTTTAGGAAATCGCCTAGTCACATGGCAGTGCAAGAAGCAGACATGCGTCGCTACATCAACGTGCGAAGCTGAATACATTGCTGCCTCAAGTTGTTACTCCCAAGTTCTTTGGATTCAACAACAATTGCGGGACTACGGTTTTGAATTCCTAACTACTCCTATTTACGTTGATAATTCTGCTGCATTACAGATCACTAGAAATCATGTGCAGCATTCAAAGACCAAACACATCGAAATCAAATATCACTTCATACGTGATTGCTTTGACAAAAGGCTAATCGATGTTGTTAAGGTCCACACCGATAACCAACGTGCCGACCTTTTTACCAAGGCTTTTGACAAATCAAGATTTGACTTTTTATTATTGGTAAACGGCATTAAGGTCAAGCCTGAGTAAAACCAACATCGGAAAATCATTTTTGTATATATCTTTGTGTTTTAAATTTGTCTTAGTTTATTGATTTTAGGGGGAGTAAATCCAAAAATATGAAAATCCAAAAACATCGAAAAATTTCAAAAACTCAAAAACAATAGAAAATCAAAAATGAGTTTCCTGGCGAGAAAAAGAGAAAGTGATAGTACATCAGTGGTCTATCCAAGCCTCTTTAAACCTTAAATGAAAAACGATAAGCAACTCTATATAAGATGTATCGGTAGGCTCACAATCATTTTAAAATGTGCAGGGTGATATAAATCTTAAACCGACTGAAGACCAGGTGGGAACCATTCATTGGCATATGGTCTTAGTACCGAAATTTCGTTTGATAGATTGCCGAGGTTCTGAGATATTCGGTCTTTATGCTGCTTATCATCTGGGTATCATGGTTGTATCTTTTACCGAAAAATAACGGGGACGCAAGTCTAGATCTTCCATGATACTATACATATGTGTACATATTGCATTCGACCTCAATAAGTGATCAACAATCACATGTCCAAATCAAATAAGTGATAAAATATCACATTTATCCGGGAGTCAAGTTCGTCTCTCTGCTGTACGAAAGTACTGACCTATTCACGGACTTGCTCCTGTGCCCTCATGCATCTGAAAATCAAGTTCCTCATCAATAAGTGATTCAATCACATAGGACTTGTTTTCAAATCAAAATAAGTGAGAATCTCACATCATATACGGTCAAACAGATGATAATCGGTATACTCACCGGTAAGATGAACTCTCGTGCATACCTTGATACGGGAATGTGTCGTGATGTGGATGAACACCGGTCGGTAAGTATAAATCATACCTTAACGTATCCCCTCGACATGATTACATATGATAAGTTGAGCTTAAGTGGACAACAATACCGATAATTGTTATAGGATGCTTATCGTAATGTAAATTAATTGAACAACTAGAGCGTTTTGGCATGACCGTACACTGATATGATTCTCTTACCCTCGAAACTCGCAAAAAGAATGTCTGTATATATTTATTTACTGCTTTCAGTCTTTACATTCCAAATATTCAAAAATACCAAAAAGATTTTAGGTGTGTTTTAATATAAACTTTATAAAAACCAAAAAGATTTTATTTCTATCTTATTTTCGATCGTACGATGTTGGAACTCGAGTCTTCGTTGCCTGAAACCTGAACGAAAACCGAATTGACTAAATCTTCATAAACGGTCGAAATTTGCAAGTTTTGAAAGTTAGAAACTGAAATTGATAAATTTTATTAAACTTTCAAACTGTCGGACGGTGTTTGATTGTGACATGGTCATTCGTGTGTCATTTGTTTATACTAACTATATTCCAAGCAGTTGTTCTCATTACGCGTTTAGATTTCTTGCATGTGCAGATTTTAAATGCAAGGAGAACATGGTCGATGACAAGCTTTGGAATGAAGACATGACGTGAAGGCACTCAAAAGATGAAGATGATCGAGTTGCCGCTGACCATCATCAACACCACAAGGATCTCAATCTATAAAGATCAAGTCTTTCACAAGCATAACTCAAGGGGGAGCTTATGTTAAGGGGGATTTTGTCAACACACTTCCTACATGAAACGGGTAGTTTGTTGATACACTCTCTGCTTTCAAGACGTGAAGACCTTGAAGATCCTCCGACATAGAAGACATGAAAGGCGAATCTCGCGAGTAGCGTCCAAGGGGGAGTTTGTTGATACATGATGTGGACACGACTCGACTCGACGCCACTCGGCTTGAATCACGACGTTCCTACGTCGTGCGCTTAAAGACTTGAAGCGAACCAAGACTTAAATGTCCATGACTTAGTCTTTGGGCTAAGCAAATCGTGACCAAAGAGCTTGGGCTTCAACCATTAGAGAATCAAGACTTGGGCTAATATGAAGAACATAGTCATGGGCTGTAATCATTTGGTGAAACATCTCTTGGGCCCAAGCCCAAGTTTGGCGAAACAGGATGGGATTTTGACGAAACAAGTTTGTTTCGTCAAACATGTTTCCATTTCGTCAAATGTTAACCTGTTTCTTCGAGCATTGTTGTGTTTCGCCAAGGCTGATTCGCCAAGTTCTGATTCGTTTTGTGCTATGGCTATATATAGTCTGTAGTTAGACAGATAATGTTAAGCAAGCAAGCATAGAGAGCACAGAACACACACACACTGAGAGAGAGTTTGCAAAATAGATTTGTAAACATTGAGCTTGTAACCGAACCTTTCATACGTATTAATACAAGTGGTGTTAATCGGTGAATATTGTGTGTCTTGTATTTGCTTGTTTCATCTCGGTTTGCCATTCCGGTTGGATTCCGCACAACCGGGTTGGTTAGTATACAAGGATTAGGCGACTAGATCCTCCTAGCCGGACCTACAAGGTTTCATTGCGTTTTACAAGCAAATAACATGATCATGCTAAAATAGAAGCATGGTCATGTTGGAACAAAAGCATGACTATGTTAAAACATAAACATGGCCATGTTAAAACTCCATTTCTTTTTAAAACCTGCAGTGCAAAATATTGATTTTGTGTTTCATTGCATTTTACAACCTGTAGTGCAAAGAACATGATCATGCTAAAATAGAAGCATGGTTATGTTGGAACAAAAAGCATGACCATGTTAAAATTCCATTGCTTTTTAGAATCTGTAGTGTAAAATATTGATTTTGGGTTTCATTGCGTTTTAGAACTGGAGTGTAAAAGAACATCAAAGAACATGATCATGTTAAAAGGGAAGCATGATCATACTAGAACAAAGACATGACCATGTTAAAAATAAACATGACCATGTTAAAACCCATTGCGTTTTAGAACCTGGATGTTGAAACAGAAGCATGACCATGTTAAAACAGAAACATGACCATGTTAAAACAAAGGCATGACCATGTTAAAACAGAAACATCACCATGTGAAACCCATTGGGTTTTAGACCTGGAGTGTACGTTTTCAGAATTTGAGTGTAAAGAACATGATCATGCTAAAACATAAACATGATCATGTTAGAATAGAGGCAAGACCATGTTAAAACATAAACACGACCATATGAAACCCGATTGCGTTTTAGAATCTGGGTTATAGTGTGTTGTTCTATCCATTGCGTTTTACACATCTGGGTTTTCGAAAAAAAAAATCAAAAGTATAGCAATAGTGTGCTCGTTTTATAGATAAAAAACGTTCGTTTTTATTGTGCAATTTAAAAAAAAAATATTGTCGTATGAAAAAGTTATTAACGTTTTAAAAACGACGGGGAATTGGATTAGAGAGAAATTATTGACTTGGATGGACTAGAATACCCTCAAACTAACTCACACACTTTTTTTTTTGGTTCAATTTCACCTATTTATATTAGCCATTGATTATTTAATAGATGGTAAAGATAGCCTTTTTACCCAAATAAAATTTCTAGTTTATCCTGACCCGTTATAAATAATAATAATAATAATAATAATAAAAATAATATCATATATAAATAGATATCCTCTCCGCAAACACAAACCCTAACAGAAACCGGCTAACCAAGCAAACGTGATCGGAATTGAAGGCAAGGCAGCCATGGACAACGAGAGAATACCTCGGACAGCACGATTTTTTTGGACTTCAATGCATGGTTTCTACTTGGAGCCTGGCCCTGAGGCGAACCGTACGCCTATGAGTCTTTACGGTGCCCACTGCAGAATGATGAGAGATCGGAACCCTAACTACTACGAGGAAGAGCTCCGGGCTGAGCGCCAGATCAACGTACCCCCTCTCCGTTACCCTTGGATAGACCTGACTCCAGGTATCATCATCATCATCATCTGCCTCCATATTAATATTTTATAGGTTACGATTGCTTTAATGAGTGACTGTCAAAGTTTAAAACCATTACTAGCACCAATCTTACTAGGTTACTAGCACCTAGGCTTATCTTTAGGTCGTAATCATGTATCAGTTTTTTGGTATGCTATCAACCTTGTAGGAAACAAAACAAACAAGAGAGCACACTCTTCATCAGTCCTTAAGTTTTTAAACATTCAGTTCACTCTTGGCTTGGTATTCAAGTTAACATTGTACGTACATTGTAATTAATTAATTATTTAATAGGTGCCAAGGCTGAAGCTGGACGGCCTGCTATCAAGCACCCTCACAAGAAGTCATCAGCAGTTGTTGTTTCTGGTATTAACCATTAAATAAATCCACCGTGTTTGATCTTACAAGATTATACTATGTTAGGATGGATCTTACTTAACACATTTTTATCGCTTGTACGCTAGTTAAAATACTTGGAGAAGTTGTGGTGATGTGCTTGAGGCCCGTCTTAGCTTTTGCAGCACTCCTTGTCAAGCGTCTGGTCGCCACTGGTAAGAATCAGTTCACACCCACTCTTGTCTTGGTTTGACAATCTGATTAACTTACTTCGGAAAGTTTGCGGATACCCCCCCCCCCCCCCCCCCAAATCTTCGTGTGTGTTTTGTTATGTCCACTCATTAATTTAACAGGTACCCAAGCTGAAACTGAAAGTGTTGTTGAGAATCCCAACTCTGCATCATCAGCAACAGCTGCTTCTCCTGTCATATAGATCCACTCTGATAGTGCTGCGCTTTTGACTATTTGGCTTGCTAAAACTTGAACTTAACCTTTTGTTTACTAAAATGTAAATGCATTGGCTTTGACCATATGGCTTTATTGTTATATGTTTATAATCCGCCCACTCCGTAATGTTATAATTATCAAGTCCCCCTCTTTTAGCCATAGTAATGTTATAATTATCATGTCCTTTGATTAAAATCCCATTTTACTATTTCTATCAATTTAGGGATTAGAATCAAATACAAAGTCTTCTAAAAATAAGAAGTGTACAAATGCTCCTAAAAATAAACCTACTACAAAAAAAAAAAAAAAAAAAAAAACTTACACACCCACCACCACCCAAAAACCTAAACCCCCCACCCGTATGAGACTTTGTGGTTAGAAAAAACGCAACTGACCACATTTTGCATTAATAACTTGTCACACCCCAAAAACGTTGCAGCGAAAATACAAACGTGGCGGTGACAGAGGTTGTTACCCATAAATGTCTTAGTGGCCCATACATTGTTTATTTTGGACAGTTTAACTTATAAACATAAAGTTTAAAGTTTAAAACGTAAACCACACCCACAGCATAGTCGTTTGACCCTTATGCGTCTTAGTACACACGGTCTCAAAGCAGTTTTAAAAAGTGTCCAAATATTATTATTTATTTACAATCGTATCAAACAACCACATGACAACATAAGCCAAAATCCTCGAAGCCGAACTCATGTACCTGAAGAACACGTAAAAATCAAGTGTCAACACAATGGAGGGTGAGTTCACATATCCAAATTCGTAACAATTTATATAAGGAAAAACTTTCTTATTATAGATTTTTAAATGTTAAAACATCCATATATGTTTAAGAAAATTAATTTTATTTCCTTCATAAAATTCATGGGTGTTTCATCCAAAATTGTATATTTTAACAAAATATCACCGATGAAAATTTATACCTATGGTTTTGATATTAAATTCCGTCAATCTTTCAGTTTCGTAAGTTTGAAATACGTGTATTTTAACGTTTTCGGGCGTCGGAAATCACGTATGACTAACCAAACACCAAAGATACTTAATATAAGTTAAAATACTTATATTGATTATAAAAATATTAGTTTATAATCTGATTTAAAACAGTTTTGCAAAAATCACTTTAAAAGCCGATTTTTATCGTTTTTAACGCATAGTCTTGTACCGAACTTTACCGTAACCATCCAAAATCATCACGACTTGATATTTTAACACAACAAATGTTATTTACCGATTAAAATGGTGGTTATACTCATGATAGTGCAGGTCTCATGTAAAACACATAAATCATGCAAATTCACTAATTTTACCACTTTTTAAGCTACATGTATAGCATGCAAAGCTACCAAATCTATGACATGATTTTATATTATCAAATCACATCATATAACATCATTTTTGCAAGCTTATATTCTGATTTATATGTATTTTTATCATACCATAACATTTTCATTTTCTTATGATCATTAAATCATCATGCATGCTTATGTACAAACATCTAATGCACATTCACTTCATCATCATCATCCAAGATTAAATACACTCATCCTATATTTATTATGATTTCTTAACCTATTCAAATCATAATCTTTGTTCAATCATTCATCAATCATTACAACATCAAATACATGTAACATTCTTCACATTTATGAACATGCAAACAAAACCCACATATTCATATACATACATATATACATACGGTTCATATATATATACATATAAACTTCCAAAATTCCACTTTTCTTATATTCACTTCAAATCATAAGACTTTAACATGACACTTTTCATAAAAACCCTTTTTGATTAATCATGCAAACACTTTTAATAAATCTCATCATACAAGAATCATCATCTTAACAAAATCAAAACGCAACTTCAACATATACACACTCATACCTACGACCATACATACATACATACATTTTACTTCCATTTTTATTTTGTTTAAAAACTCATTTCAAGTTTGTGAATAATTCCAAGATCATGAGAAACCTTCCACTATCAACATCATCACCAAAGATCAAAACATGATTCTAAAAATAAGTTTATACCTTCAAGATTTTGGTGGGTTTTTACAAAGTTTGATGATATGGAGCTTGAACCTTCTTGGAATCACCTTGAGATCACCCTTGAATCTTAAAAATACGTTGAAACTAGCTTAAAATAGCCATGATCTTCAAAGAAAATATTTGAAATTTGAAAAGGATGTGTGTATGTGTGTGTTTCGGCCAAGAGGTGTAAGGGAAGGAAAGAAAATGAATGGTTTAAGTTAAGTGTAAGAAAGTTGAAATGATTAGGTTTTCTAATCTCTTAACACTTGGCAATCAAGGGTATTGGTGGGCACATAAGGTGCCGCCACTTTACCCATACACACACATATTCTCTCTCCTAAAATCTATACATACACATATTCATGCAAGAAACATGTATTTAACTGACTACCGGGTATTTTATTTCGCGTTTTAACTGCGTTTTAAGGCGTTTAAAATTATTTTTATCATTCTATAAAAATTAACTCGCCATAATATTGTTGAACAATATTTTGTTTGCCTAGACTTGCTGGGTTGTCTGTATTTTGCAGTATACGCGCGGTATTGCGCAGTACGCGCTTAAATTCGCAAAATAAGGATTTTAAGCGTTTTAATTTATTTTTCTTCACGAATATGATTAAAAATAGGATTTTAATCATAACTGAATGTTTTTAGGATTTAAATATTATCTGGGCGATCACCGACGTTCGTTTCGCATTTTGCTTGTTACGCGATAAGCGTTTATCTTATTATTGCCAACATAATATATAACAAAGTTTGGATTTACCAACACTTCAAATACCTTATATTAACGTCATTTTCAATAACTTAGTGCCATCATATATTCATAACAAAGTTTGGAACCCAGATTTGCAAATCTGAGAGTTGACCACGGCCCGTGTCCCTTGTTGTTTTCTGTTTGTCTTTATCTTCTAGGAATCTTGAGTGGGGCACGGCCCCATGCCCTGCAGGCACTGCCCCGTGCTTGGGTTCTGGTTTGTTGTTTTTGTCTTTGGGGAAAAGTTTGTAGGGTCGGTATAGTGTATCAACTTCCTTTCTGCGTATTTATGCTGGCTTTTGTTGTTAATTTGTTCCTTTTGTTCGTTTAAGCTCTTTTAATCTTGAAAATCAAAAGTAAACAAAAAACGCAGTTTTTCGAACATTAGTACTAAAAAGGGTTGTTTTTAATCCTTATTTGATATGATTTATATATTACATTTTGTGCATATCAACAACCATCAACCAGACATGACACTTCATGTCGTGTTTTTGACGATCTATCTACTTTAAACTCAATATCACTTCCAAGATCTGGAAAAATTTAGATTCTTTTCCGACTAGCCTCATCTTCACCCTGAATTCTAGCAACATAAGCTGAGTTTAAGTGTGGATTTTCTTGAACGTATTTATCCCAGCTAAAACCTGCAGCCATTTTCTCATCATCTTGATCAATGATACCATAATAAGCTTTCTTATTTGCATCTTCGATCATTTTCCTTTTTCCATCATCAAGATCCCGAGCATGTGCAGTTTGTGGTTCCCTTTGTTGAGTAATTGATGAAAAATTGACTTCTGATAATAATTGTTCTTTTCTTGATTCCCGGTTGCTTCTTTATTTATACATTCTCTTTTAAAATGACCCTTTCCTTTACAACGAAAACATGTAACTTTTGATTTATCAAATCCCAAAGGAGAAGCAGCCATTCCCTGAAACTCATCTCTACCAGTGATTTGTTGAAACTTTTCTGCTCTTCTAAACACACTGGCTAAGCACCACTTCACATCCATCAACTCCAGTTCTTCAGCATCGATTTGGTCATAATCCTCTTTGATTAGCATTGGATTTCCAATTTTTCCACCGTCAAGCTTTCATATGACTCTAACATAGTAGCAAATGATGCCATATGTTGTTTTGCAACTTCTGGAGAAAGATTGTGACTGTTTTGAAAATTCAATGTGACATTGCATTGAAAATTTGTTGAGTTTTGTCTTTGAGGACTTGATGTTGTATGATTTGGATCAAAACTTGAAAACGAAGACGAAGATCCACCACTCTGAGTTACATTACTACCCTTTGTTCCAGATGAACTATCCGCACTAAAACCAGTTTGGATCTTTGGGCTGGAGCTGGGGGTAGCCTCAAACTTGTTCCCTCTGTAATATAAACTGACATCTTGTTGAGCATTTGGATTCGTCATGATAGCAGTTTTCTGAATATCTAATTCATGCTCTTCAATTTTCTGAATGAACTGTGCCAAATTCATATTCTCAGACTTTCTCATGTGTTTCACAATCATCAAGTAAGTTCCCCACTTATGTTGTGGTAATGCTTTAGCAAGTTTATCAACCCATTCATCATCATCTTTCGTTATGTCCAACCTCCCCATTTCCAAAACTAGATGACAGTATCTATCAATGGTTTGCTTTGTAGTTTCATGGTCAAAAGCTGTAAACATATCAAACGATTTCTTCAATAATGCCTTTTTGTTTTTGATCATATCTGCGCTTCCTTTGAAATTCTGAATCAATGCACTCCAAATTGACCTAGTTGTACCCTCATGTTGGAGCAAAACAAAGATATCTTCTTTAATCGCTTGTTGAAGAATACTGATCATCATTTTCTCACTTGTAAATTTCAATTTGTCACTCTCTGAATAGTCACAAATAGCTTTTTCAATTCCACGTTCATTCTTCGGTTTCTCATAATCTTTCAACAATGAACACCAAGCATCAAATTTATAAGCTTGCACCCAGTTCTCAAATCGATTTTTCCATCCTTGAAAATCTTCAATGTACATGAGTTTTGGCGGTTTCTGATAAGTTCCTGTCTCATTCTCATTGTACACAGTTTCAGCAGCTGTAATTGGTGCAATCGGTGTCGCAAACGCATTGTAGAAATCCTCGTCCATGATTCGGCAAATTTTTATCACAAATTCACTAGTTCAAACGAAATTAAAAGTTTCAAACGGAATTACTCTTCAAGCGAAATTCCTCCTCAAACGAGATTACCAGCACAGACAACTTCAAACGAGATTAAAATTTCACACGGAATTAGTAATTCCACGCGGAATTACTTCACACGGAATAATACTTTGAAATGGAATTAACTAATTCAAGCGGAATTAGTTAATTTCGCGCAGAATTAGGTGATATCGTGTGGAACAGTTTCAAACGGAATTACACACAGAAGCGAAATTAGGAATTTCAAGCGAAATTATGTAATTTCGTTTAAAAACAAGATGTGATTCTGTGCGGAATTATGCTGACATCATCAAATACGATCTGATTTTAAAGCGGAATTTCTGTTTTTATCAAATTTTGATTGAATTAAGGTCCAATATTCTCAAGGATTCACTAAAACACTGTTGCGCACATAATTTGTGAAATTCAAGACTTTTTGACCATGAAAACTAGTTCAATTTCAAAAAGAAAGTGTAGAAGACAGAAATAACGGCTGTTTTGGCAAGAACTCTTCTTCCTGAGCTCTGATACCACATGTAGGATCGGTCCGTGACCCAAACGAGTCAATCAGAAGAGCTCTCGTCTGTTTCAGAGGCGGAATCAAAGAAACAGACTTGTAAAACAGCAGAATTCACTTTAAATTGCCTTGTTTATTGATTTAACGCAGTTTACAATCAAACGGCACGTCGGCAGCACTTCGGTACCGGAATCACAGAATGTTACAACTGATTTCGTTTGAGGGCTATATATAGGTGATGAATTCCGCTTGAAACACTTCCGAGCGGAATTAGAATTCCAAGTGGAATCTAATTCCGCACGGAATTACATCTCTCGCTCTTTCAAGCGAAATTACAACAACTTCACTTTCAAGCGGAATTAACCTCTAAGCGGAATTAACCTCCAAGCGGAATTACCTAAACATCCTATTTCTCGAACTATGCGCCCTGATCTAACATACTTAGTACAAGACTCGATACAAGACGAAGTCGACAGACGCATGCACCAGCAAACACCTTATCCAGTACTAGCACCTATATCATCTATACATCAGAAACTCTAGTAAAAAGAAATAAAACAAAAGTATGCCGAGTAGAATGTCCCTTTCTAGATTAAAATGCACAAACCTAGTATATTTCAGTTGTAAGTTGTAATAGACATGTATATAAATAAAAGTCGACTATTTTAGTTATACGTGTTTAATGTGATTTCGTGCGATTACTTTAAATGCATTTGGTCATATTTATTCGTATGTAATACCCCGAATCTTAATGTGCTGGTTATAAACGTGTGAAATATGTAATTTATATTTCATATATTGTTAAACGAGTAAGATGATTGTGTGAAAGGTGAAATATCTTGATAAACCTTGGCTAATATAGGAGACCGTTAATATTAATAATTAAATATATTATTTTATTTACCTTACTCCGTTTTTAATGAAACTTAGGTTAAAACGTAGATAAAAATATGCTCGTTCTAGTGACATATTCGTCGTTTTATAAAACGTCATATCTTAAAAGTTATACAAGAAAAAAGAGTTAAGCAGCTGAATTAATATATATAAGCAAGCAAGCTAGCAGGTCAAGCAGGTAGGTAGGCACGTCAATTGATTTGAGGTGCCTGCTTGCTTGCTTTAAATAAGAGTCTCAGTAGTTTGTAGGTACCAGTTTCTTTAACGGGAATGCTTTAGTATAGAGAATCCTGAGTATACGATACCCCGTTGGGTGTTGTTAGTAGTCGTTTTTGGAGCGCGAGTAGGAGCAGAAGTAGGGAAACTCTACATCAACATGCCGTAGATAGTTTTGAGGTATACTCTCATTTAAGTTTATGTTTAGTTATTTATTATTTATTTTTAGTAGTTAATATTAGTTTTATTATTAGTAATAATATATTAGTAGTAGTAGTGTTAGTATTATTTTTAGGTACTAGGGTTATTGTCAGGGGCGGGTATTGGGTAGCCTAGCCTTAGTTAGGCATGGACTGATCACCCATGCTTAAACAAGGTAGAGTTAACCAATATCCAACCATGATAATGACTAGTTAGGTGTACCATTACCTAACCTAGGATTATGTAATTGTGTCAGGACCTTGAGACATAACCCAGTATTACTAGCGGCTGTTAAGCAATTGCTAATCAGGTGAGTCGTCATACTTGTCTTTTAAACTGTGATAGTATACTCGTCCATAACTGGTAATAATGAGAATGCTGCAGTATGCATGTGTCAGTAGGGGTATATGGGATCCTATTATGCTTAATGAGGTGTGTCACTCTGGGAAGGGTAATAAGGTGTTGTACCCACAGGCACTTCGTGCTTATAAGGTCCAGCGACATACACTCATACCTATGTGACGGCCGTAGGGGGACACAGCTGGAGGACCAGTATGTCTCTTGTACGGTGGTTTGTGACAAGTCAAATGTGACCTATAAGGTTCAATGAGGCCCAACCTGACTATAATGTGGTCACATGCCCATATTGTGTATGCATATAATGTAAACCGTGGTCTGTCTTTATAAAAATTGTATAGTATGAGCTCACCAGTATATATCTGACGTCGTTTTGAGTATACTTATCTCAGGTGAATCATGAGGAAAGCTATAGGAACTACTTGACAGTTGTGGAGTTTTAGAAGATCAAGGAGTTCTTAGTTGCCAAAAGTTTGTAAATAAATAAAGTGTTGTACTCAGACTATTATAAGTTTTAATGAAAGTTTAGTTTGTTTCCGCTGTAAGTGTATCAATTGTGCACAATCACCCGGGTTACGGGGTGGGTGTTACAGTTGGTATCAGAGCCCGAGGTTTTAGCGAATTAGGTATTGCAGGAATGCCTAAGCTTTAACCAGTAGTTCTTTAAAGATTAATAGCACACTCAGACTAGGCCAAATAACATGTTCTCAGGAAAAGTACTTGCATAGTCAGTTGAGTGACGCTAGAAGAAGTAAATTATGTTGTGCCTTTCTATGTGCTATATATATACACACACACACACACACATATATATATATATATATATATATATATATATATATATATATATATATATATATATATATATATATATATATCTATGTTATGTATATAGTTGCTATATTATAATGATGTATCATACATACTAGTAACTCTGTATACTAATATTCCTATAGGAAGGAGACAATGTCTGAACATAGAGATGAACAAGGGTCTAGAAATAATCAGAATAACAGAAGGAGAGAGGAAGATTCGTATAGGACTCGAACTCCCTCTCATAGTGTCAGGTCCTGGTCTAGTACAAGCATGCGTCTAAATACTGAGGATATCCACAATATAGCTGTGGAAGTGGCTAAGGTAATGAAGAATGCACAAACCGATAATGTTAACCGATCTGGAGAACGACATGAAGAAAGCTCAGCAGCCTCCACGCCAGTACAAAGGGAAGGAATGGGCGAAAGGAAAAACACTATTGCAACCACGCCACTAGAAGGAAACGGTGAATATTCCAAAGCAAAGGAATGTACTTATAAGAACTTCATGTCCTGTAAACCTCAGTCCTTTGACGGAAGAAAGGGAGCACTTGAAGCTCAAGACTGGCTCAATAAAATGGAGTCAGTATTAGACATATGTGAGTGTGATGACCGCAACAAAGTACGGTTCGCCGTACATATGTTTGAAGCTGAAGCCCTTCACTGGTGGAACATTGTGGTCCGAACAGAGGGAAAAGAAAAGGTTAAGGAGATGAAGTGGGAGGAGTTTATTCATAAGTTTCTTGCTAAGTATTGTCCTCCCAGTGAGACCGAGCAACTGGAAGTGGAATTCTTTCAGTTAAAAATGGGAAATAAAACCTATCGAGAGTATGTTTCCCGCTTCAACGACATATCTCGACTGGTTTCTTACTTAGCATTGACTGAGGAACAACTGATCAATAGGTTTATTTGGGGTCTACCCTCTGAAATGAGGGTGTTTATCAAATCCAAATCCCCTAAGACTTTTGCGGAAACTGTTGAGGCTGGCGCCGTCATGGCTGCCGAGATGATTCTGCGGCAGGCTGAATCTCCCGCACCAAAAAGAAAGTGGGAAGAAAGAAAGGGGGACACCCAGAATAACAACTTTAAAAGGCCTAAAACATTTCCTCAATGTCAAATTTGCAAACGCTTTCATACAGGGGAATGTCGTTTTCCTTGTCCAAATTGTAAAAAGACGGGTCATGCTCTTCAAGAATGCAAGGAAAAGAAGAAGTGTTTCGAATGTGGAGACCCTAACCACATGAGATCCGAATGCCCCGAACTCAAAAGAAATAATAAGACATAACCAAATCAGCCAAAAGGGCGTGCATTTGTACTCACCACGGAAGAAGCCAAGACCAATACAGACGTTATCACGGGTACATATCTCGTAAATGATGTATATGCGCGTGTGTTATTTGATACCGGTGCAAATAGAAGTCTAGTGTCGACTACCCTTAGACCTTACTTGAACCAGGCATCCCAAAACCTAGATCATGCCTTTACAGTAGAAATGGCTGATGGAAGTCAAAGAGAGATAGTTGACATTGTTAAGAATTGTAAAATAAGCTTAAACAACTATGTTATCCCTATAGACCTAATGCCTATGGAACTTGGAGAATTCGACATAGTCATAGGAATGGACTGGTTGACACCATATCATGCGGAAGTTATATGTGACAAAATGATCGTCCGACTCCGATTACCCAACGGCAAACAACTAACTGTATCGGGAGACCGCACTGACAAGACTAAGAACCTCATCACGATATCACAAGCACATAAATGCCTAAGGAAATGGTATGTTGCCTTTTTAGCATATGTCGTAAACACTACAGAAAAGCAGAAGGTCGAGGACGTGCCAGTAGTACGAGAATATCCCGAAGTGTTTCCCGATGAGCTCCCGGGACTACCATCGGATAGACAGGTTGAGTTTCGCATTGACCTAGTTCCCGGTACATCACCAATTGCTAAGTCGCCGTACAGACTAGCCCCGTCAGAAATGCAAGAACTCAAGAAGCAACTACAAGAGTTGCTTGACAAGGGGTTTATCCAACCTAGTTCGTCACCATGGGGAGCACCCATCTTGTTTGTCAAGAAGAAAGATGGGACAATGCGCATGTGCATCGATTATAGAGACTTGAATAAAGCCACTATAAAGAATAAATACCCTTTGCCCAGGATCGACGACTTGTTTGATCAATTACAAGGGGCAAGCTATTTCTCTAAAATAGACTTGAGGTCTGGATACCACCAAGTGAAAGTTGCACCAGAAGACATACCTAAGACTGCCTTCGGGACTAGGTATGGTCATTATGAATTTTTGGTAATGCCATTTGGATTGACCAACGCACCTACAGTGTTCATGGACCTCATGAACAGTGTTTGTAAACCTTACCTCGATAAGTTTGTGATCGTTTTTATTGACGATATCCTTATCTACTCTAAGAACGAGGTAGAACATGAACAACACCTAAGAGCAGTCCTTGAATTGCTCAAGAAAGAAAAACTCTATGCAAAGTTCTCTAAGTGTGAATTTTGGATACGTGAGGTGCAATTCCTAGGCCACGTGATAAATGAATGTGGAATACAAGTTGACCCTGCAAAGATCGAGGCCATTAAGAAATGGGAAGTACCGAAGAATCCCACTGAAATAAGAAGATTTCTGGGGTTAGCAGGATACTATAGAAGGTTTATTCAAGACTTCTCAAAGATTGCATCACCATTAACCACACTAACCCAGAAAGCCTCTAAGTTTAATTGGGGACCTAAACAAGAAGAAGCCTTTAACACGTTAAAGCATAAGTTATGTAGCGCCTCAATACTGTCACTTCCTGAGGGAATAAAAGATTTTGCCGTCTACTGTGATGCATCTCACTATGGTATGGGATGTGTACTCATGCAAAGAGGCAAAGTGATTGCCTACGCCTCTAGATAGTTGAAGATTCATGAACGGAACTACACAACCCATGATTTGGAACTTGGTGCCATAGTGTTCGCATTGAAAATTTGGAGGCACTATCTTTACGGTACAAAGTGCACTATCTATAGTGACCATTAAAGTTTAAAACACATATTTGAGCAGAAGGAGCTCAATATGCGTCAGAGACGATGGATGGAGTTATTAAGTGATTACGACTGTGAGATCCAATACCATCCAGGTAAGGCAAACATAGTAGCAGATGCTCTAAGTAGAAAAGAGAAACCTCAACCAATAAGAATTCGTGCAACCAGAATAGAGGTTAAAACTAGTCTCTTAGATCAAGTTAAGAATATACAACAAGAAGCCTTAAAAGAGAATCATATTGTAAAAGAAAGAATGATTGGGAGACTGAAGCTACTGACAATGGGAAATGATAATATCCTTAGGTTCAACAATAGGATATGGGTTCCTAATTTTGGAGGACTGCAGGATACAATCTTAGAGGAAGCTCAAAAGTCTAAGTATTCCATTCACCCTGGCAGTGACAAGATGTATAAGGATTTAAGGAGAGATTATTGGTGGCCAGGAATGAAGCGATGTATTGCCCATTATGTGGAAAAGTGCCTTACATGCCTTAAGGTGAAGGCAGAACATCAAAAACCCTCTGGATACTTGCAACAACCAGAGATCCCAGAATGGAAATGGGAGAAAATCACCATGGATTTTATCACGAAGCTCCCAAGGTCAAGTCACGGCTATGATACTATTTGGGTAATAGTGGACAAACTGACCAAGTCTGCACACTTCGTGCTAATTCGTGAGGACTATAAGATGAACAAGCTAGCTCAAATTTACATCAAAGAAATAGTCTCACGACATGGGGTGCCTGTATCGATCATATCAGACAGAGATAGTCGTTTCAGATCTAAATTCTGGCAAAGTTTCCAACAAGAGTTGGGAACCAAGCTTAATCTAAGCATTGCATATCATCCTCAGACGGATGGGCAGAGTGAACGGACTATTCAGACATTAGAAGATATGCTTCAGGCTTGTGTAATTGATTTTGGTGGAAGTTGGGACACTCATCTACCACTCATCGAATTCGCCTACAATAATAGCTATCACGCCAGCATCAAAGCTGCACCTTATGAAGCTTTATACGGAATAAGGTGTCGAACTCCTATCTGTTGGACGGAAGTAGGGGAAAGTCAACTATCAGGACCAGAAATCATTGTGGAGACCACAGAAAAGATCCAGCAAATAAAAGAAAGGATGAAAAGTGCTCAAGATCGACAAAAGAGTTATGCAGATCAGAGGCGTAAACCCCTAGAGTTCCAACTGGGGGATAAAGTAATGCTTAAGGTATCACCTCTGAAAGGAGTGATTCGGTTTGGAAAGAAGGGAAAGTTGAAACCCCGATACATTGGGCCGTTTGAAGTAACAAGCAAAGTAGGACCAGTGGCTTATCGGCTAAAACTTCCTGAACAACTGGCAGGAATACATAATACTTTCCATGTATCAAATTTAAGGAAGTGCCTAGTGGACGAAGCCCAACAAATACCCCTGGAAGACGTACAGGTTGACGAAAAACTCAACTTCATTGAAGAACCACTACAAATCGAAGATAGGAAGGTTAAAAAGTTACGCAAGAAGGAAATCCCATTAGTCAAAGTCAAGTGGAACGCACGTCATGGACCCAACTTTACATGGGAACTAGAGAACACAATGAAAGATAAGTACCCTCATCTTTTTAAGTAATGACAAATTTCGAGGACGAAATTTTTGTAAGGAGTGAAGGATGTAATACCCCGAATCTTAATGTGCTGGTTATAAACGTGTGAAATATGTAATTTATATTTCATATATTGTTAAACGAGTAAGATGATTGTGTGAAAGGTGAAATATCTTGACAAACCTTGGCTAATATAGGAGACCGTTGATATTAATAATTAAATATATTATTTTATTTACCTTACTCCGTTTTTAATGAAACTTAGGTTAAAACGTAGATAAAAATATGCTCGTTCTAATGACATATTCGTCGTTTTATAAAACGTCATATTTTAAAAGTTATACAAGAAAAACGAGTTAAGCAGCTGAATTAATATATATAAGCAAGCAAGCTAGCAGGTCAAGCAGGTAGGTAGGCACGTCAATTGAATCCCATATGGATTTGAGGTGCCTGCTTTCTTGCTTTAAATAAGAGTCTCAGTTGTTTGTTTAGGTACCAGTTTCTTTAACGGGAATGCTCTAGTATAGAGAATCCTGAGTATACGATACCCTGTTGGGTGTTGTTAGTAGTCGTTTTTGGAGCGCGAGTAGGAGCAGGAGTAGGGAAACTCTACATCAACGTGCCGTAGATAGTTTTGAGGTATACTCTCGTTTAAGTTTATGTTTAGTTATTTATTATTTATTTTTAGTAGTTAATATTAGTTTTATTATTAGTAATAATATATTAGTAGTAGTAGTGTTAGTATTATTTTTAGGTACTAGGGTTATTGTCAGGGGCGGGTATTGGGTAGCCTAGCCTTAGTTAGGCATGGACTGATCACCCATGCTTAAACAAGGTAGGGTTAACCAATATCCAACCATGATAATGACTAGTTAGGTGTACCATTACCTAACCTAGGATTATGTAATTGTGTCAGGACCTTGAGACATAACCCAGTATTACTAGCGGCTGTTAAGCAATTGCTAATCAGGGGAGTCGTCATACTTGTCTTTTAAACTGTGATAGTATACTCGTCCATAACTGGTAATAATGAGAATGCTGCAGTATGCATGTGTCAGTAGGGGTATATGGGATCATATTATGCTTAATGAGGTGTGTCACTCTGGGAAGGGTAATAAGGTGTTGTACCCACAGGCACTTCGTGCTTATAAGGTCCAGCGACACACACTCATACCTATGTGACGGCCGTAGGGGGACACAGCTGGAGGACCAGTATGTCTCTTGTATGGTGGTTTGTGACAAGTCAAATGTGACCTATAAGGTTCAATGAGGCCCAACCTGACTATAATGTGGTCACATGCCCATATTGTGTATGCATATAATGTAAACCGCGGTCTTTCTTTATAAAAAATTGTATAGTATGAGCTCACCAGTATATATCTGACGTCGTTTTGAGTATACTTATCTCAGGTGAGTCATGAAGAAAGCTATGGGAACTACTTGACAGTTGTGGAGTTTTAGAAGATCAAGGAGTTCTTAGTTGCCAAAAGTTTGTAAATAAATAAAGTGTTGTACTCAGACTATTATAAGTTTTAATGAAAGTTTAGTTTGTTTCGCTGTAAGTGTATCAATTGTGCACAATCACCCGGGTTACGGGGTGGGTGTTACATCGTACCAATAACTTATTTAGATATATTGTTATTTATCAGATAGAACACGCTGTGAATGAACCGGTTAATGAAGTTAATCAATCAGAAAACCATAACGAGGATCACTTCTTAAATCGACAAGATATAGAAAACATTATCGCTCAGGGAATAGTTAATGCTATTCCGGCAATCGTCGCTGCGGTTAAAAATCCTGTTGAGCCTTCACAAGCTCACCATAGTAAACGCACGCGCGACTATAATTTCATTAATAGTGTTAACGGAGGAGGCAATGGTGACAACTTAATCCAAGCCCCAATACTCAAAAGAATGAAAGCTGCAACACCTGGTTGCACTTACAAGGAGTTTCTTGCCTGTAAACCAGCTGAATTTGCAGGCACTGAAGGGGCGACCGCCGCACTGCATAAGTAAATGTGTAGAGGAAGATAAAGTTATGTATGCTTCTCACCTTTTCAAGGAAGAGACATTAGAATGGTGGAATATGGTACTGCAAGCCAAGGGAAGTGACTTGGCCTATGCTATGAGTTGGGAAGAATTTAGACAAATGGTGGAAAGAAAATTTTGTCCTGAATATGAGAAGGAACAAATGGCCAACAAGTTCCTGAGCCACCGAATGGTGGATGTTAACTGTTGAGATTATACTTCGAAATTTTTCGAGTATGCCAGGATCGTGCCAACTCTGGCTTCGCCAGAGACAGTACTTATTTCTCGCTACATTTGGGGTTTGATCAGCGAGATTCGTAATATCGTCAAAGCTGCCAGACCTCACACAATTGATGATGCGGTGGAATTAGCCAATACTTTGACAGATGAACTGGTACGCACGCGAGAAGAAAATAGAAAGAAGGACCTTGCTCAGAAAATTTCCCAAGGATTCCGAGGAGGTAATGCTAGTAACAACTTCAGGAAAAGAGGAACTGGGCAATCCTCCACTGTCCCATTTTGCAGGATTTGCAAAAGAAAGCATTATGGGAAGTGCAGAGGATACTGCAATTTCTGAAAATTCCAGGGCATCAAGAAGAAGATTGCAGGAGGAAGAAATCGACGATCTGCTTCAACTGTGGAGAAGCTGGACATTTTAGACCAGACTGCCCTAAACTGGTCAAACCAGCTGATAATAAGGCTAAACCTGCGGAAGGAACGACCAAGAAGAATGCAAGAGCCTTCCAGTTGACTACCCAAGAAGCGGATCTGATTCCAGATGTGATAGCGGGTACGTTTCTAGTTCACAACGTTTATACGAAAGTATTATTTGACTCTGGTGCAAACCAAAGTTTTATAAATACTTCGTTCTGCCAAGCTCTTAAGTTACCTTTAACCAAACTTAGGCAGATTTATACAGTAGAAACAGCCGACGGTAACTCTGTTAGCATAGATCGAGTCTTGCAGGAAGGTAAAATAGAACTTTCGGGTTATAAATTTTCTGCAACCCTGTTACCCATGAAATTGGCTTGATTCGATGTTGTGTTAGGAATGGATTGGTTAGTAGCCAACCATGCTCAAATCCTTTGTGAAAGGAATTCCATAGAAATTCGTGCGCCATCAGGAGAAATAATTTTGGTTGTAGGGGACAAGCCACGAAAGCCAATGAAATTCATTTCAGTCATGAAAGTGGCTAGTTATTCCAGAAAGCATGGAATAGCATATATGGTTTTGGTAGTTGTTAATACCAAAAGTAAAGAACTTAAGGACATTCCAGTGGTATCGGAATACTCGGATGTATTCCCAGAAGAACTACCTGGATTACCACCCGATAGGGAGGTAGAATTTAGAATTCATCTAATTCCTGGAACTACACCGATAGCCAAGGCACCTTATCGGTTAGCACCCACCGAAATGTTAGAATTGAAAAAGCAGTTAGATGAATTACTAAGCAAAGGATTTATACAACCTAGTTCATCCCCTTGGGGAGCACCAGTGTTGTTTGTGAAAAAGAAAGATGGTTTAATGCGAATGTGTATCGATTATAGGGAATTGAACAAAGTTACAATTAAAAATCGATACCCATTACCTAGGATCGATGATCTTTTTTATCAGCTTCAGGGAGCTAGATATTTCTCTAAGATAGATTTACGCTCCGGATACCATAATTGAAGGTACAAGAAGAGGACATACCTAAAACTGCTTTCAGAACTAGGTATGGTCATTACGAGTTTACAATCATGCCCTTTGGGTTAACAAATGCTCCTACAGCATTTATGGACATGATGAATAGGATCTGTAAACTGTATTTGGATAAATTTGTAATTGTCTTCATCGACGATATACTTATTTATTCCAAAAGTCAGGACGAACACTGTCAACACCTGCATGCACTCTTAACTTTGTTAAGAAAGGAGAAGCTTTACGCCAAATTCTCGAAGTGTGAATTTTGGCTCCAGGAGGTGCAATTTTTAGGACACATGGTGAATCACGAAGGTATTCACGTAGATTCTTCCAAAATAGAAGCAATCACCAATTGGAAGATTCCGCAATCAGCTATGGAAGTTAGAAGTTTTCTAGCTGGGTACTATAGGCGATTCATTAAGGATTTTTCTAAGATAGTTGTACCATTAACTAAGCTAACTTGCAAAGTAGTAAAGTTTGAGTGGGGACCTAAGCAAGAGGAAGCTTTTAGAATTTTTAAGCAAAAGTTAACAAATGCTCCAATTCTTGCTTTACCAGAAGGAGTTGAAGATTTTGAAGATTACTGTGATGCTTCTAAATTAGGATTAGGATGTGTGCTAATGCAACGCAAGAAGGTAATTGCGTATGCCTTAAGGAAATTGAAGAAGCACGAGGAAAACTATACGACTCATGACTTAGAATTAGGATCAATAATTTTTGCCCTTAAGATCTGGAGACATTATCTGTATGGAAGTAAGTTTACCGTTTATACGGATCATAAAAGTTTAAAATACATATTTGGGCAAAAAGAATTAAACATGAGACAAAGAAGATGGATGGAAATTCTAAGTGACTACGACTGTGATATTCAATATCATGAGGGAAAAGCAAATGTAGTCGCGGATGCTCTCAGTCGTAAGTATCATGAAAAGCAAAGGCGAGTTCGTGCTCTTAGATTAAATCTTCAAGTAGATTTAATGGAACAACTAAAGAATGTTCAAGAAACAGCAATCAAGGACGATACTGAAGAAATGAAAGGGAGGATAAAGGAGTTAGAGCAAGGAGATGATGGAATTTGAAGATTCCATAAGAAAAGGATATGGGTACCTAAATAGGGAAATTTAAGAGATAAGATTTTAGAGGAAACCCATAAATCTAGGTATACCATGCACCCAGGAAATAATAAGATGTACCAAGATTTAAGAAATAATTTCTGGTGGATAGGAATGAAAAAGGACATAGCCAGATACGTATCAAAGTGTCTAACTTGTTCGCAAGTTAAGGCAGAACACCAGAAACCTTCAGGGTTACTCCAACAATTAGAAATGCCTGTTTGGAAATGGGAATTAGTAACCATGGATTTCGTTACTAAGTTGCCCAAAACCAGAAAAGGTAATGATGCGATTTGGGTGATTGTGGACCGATTAACCAAATCAGCTCATTTTCTACCCATTAAGGAAACCTTTAGCATGGAAAGGTTAGCCAAGTTGTACGTAGAAGAAGTAGTATCCTTACATGGAGTTCCACTCTCCATTGTATCAGATAGGGATAGTCGTTTCACTTCACATTTCTGGACGAGTTTTCAAGAAGCAATGGGAACCCGATTAAATTTAAGTACAGCTTACCATCCCCAAACTGACGGACAAAGTGAAAGAACGATCTAAACCCTGGAAGACATGCTCAGGGCATGTGTAATCGATTTTGGTGGTAACTGGGATAACCACCTACCCTTAATTGAATTCTCCTATAACAATAGTTATCATTCAAGCATCGAAGCTGCCCCGTTCGAAGCACTGTATGGACGCAAGTGTAGAACTCCGGTTTGTTGGGCAGAAATAGGAGAAAGCCAATTATCAGGTCCTGAGATTGTGCAAGAGACCACTAACAAGATAACTCAAATCAAGGAAAGACTAAAGACAGCCCGAGATCGCCAGAAAAGTTATGCAGACAACCGACGTAAGCCGCTAGAGTTTCAAGTCGGAGACAAGGTACTCTTGAAAGTTTCTTCTTGGAAAGGAGTAGTTAGGTTCGGTAAGAATGGAAAGTTGAGTCCAAGATACATAGGACCATTTCTAGTAATTCAGCGCATAGGACCAGTTGCCTATCGCTTACAACTACCAGAAGAGTTAGTCGGGGTACATGACGTATTTCATGTATCCAACCTCAAGAGATGTTTATCTAACGAATCCCTGGTAGTACCTCTTCAAGATATACAAGTGAATGAAAAACTGAAGTTTGTTGAGAAACCACTTCAAATAGAAGACATAAAGATTAAATTTCTCAAACACAAAAGACTGGTACTAGTCAAAGTCAAGTGGGATTCTAAAAGAGGACCTGAATACACTTGGGAGCTGGAATCGGAAATGAAGCGAAAGTACCCTCACTTATTTCAATGAATCTCGAGGACGAGATTTTAAATAAGGTGGGGAAGATGTAAGGACTGCCAAAAATGTCCCTAAACGACCCGTAAGTGAAAACCCGGACCCCTGAAACTCTAACGTACATGAAAAATCAAGAAAACAAGAAATATGGTCTTCAGGCGGGCCGCGTAAGGGTTAAGCATGGCCTTACGCGGGCCGCGTCAACATAAAGTTTGACCGGATAAGCATCCGGGACCACGTGTTGACCAGGTGGTGACCCTACTCGTGACCCATTAGACCTACACGTAGACTAGGCGGCCACGCGGGCCGCGTAAGAGTTATGTATGGGTTTACGCAGGCCGCGTAAAACCCAAATTCAGGCTATAAATAGCCAGTGCATGGGACTTTCATTTTGTTGTCGAAAACTTTTCACAAAAACGAAGATAGACTGCTTAAAGCTATAATTTCACATAGAGAGGTGCTGCCACGATACTGGGTATTAACTCGATTGCTATTACGATTCAATGTCCGATCGATTGGAACTATCCAATGGATGTTTAAGTGCTGCCCGTATTAGGGTTATACTTTGTCATTCGTCGTGAATTCGATGGATGTTTAGTATCGCACTTTGTCATTCGTTGTGAGGGTTTGTATCTCGTGAGTTATCGTAAATGATGTATTAGTTACTAACCTAGTTCGTGTGCATTGTTGTTTAAACTAGGTTATCAGGCTTATCGGTAGGCTAAACTCTGCCCGTATAAACTTGCAATGTGAGTCATTCTCTTTTCATTAACAATGTTTTACAATACTCCAAATTATTTTCAAAAGTTATAATTACAGGGATTAAGTCGTGGTTATCTTGAATCACTGGCGAGTGGGGTATTGTGCACATTACTAATTTCTCACAGTTAGGCTAATCAATCCTAACAGTGATAATCATCACTACTTGGGTGAAAGGACCCAATAGTGGTATGACCATCGTCACACGGCTGTGACACGGCGCCAGATAAAAATAAGATAAAGGCCATTGTAATCGCTCTTATGCTGTAATTGATAGCTATGTGTTGTTTTATTCAAATTGAATGATTCACCAGTATTTCCCCGCTGACAAAATATTTTTAAAACATGTTTCAGGCGACCTCATGTGAATCAAGAAAAGTGCTACGGAGCACTAATCAAGCTTGAAGTGGTGGCTCAGTCAAATAAATAAACATGTTTTGTAAATCAGGGAATTTCTTCGGGAAATTCCTCTATTGTAAATTACGGGGTTATCCCAAGTGATGAAATAAAATAATCGGACATTTTCAAGTTTTAAAAGATCCTGTTAAAATCTTCCGTTGCTAAAATCAAATAATAAATACCACGGGTTTTCTGCCCCGCGGCTCCTGGACCGGGTAAAACCGGGACGGGGGCCGTGACAACTTTCCCCTGCTATATACAACAAACTTAACCCTCATATTTTAAATTAACTACTAGAAAACGTGATTTTACTAATTGTGACAAAGAAACTTTTAAATTTAGAGTTGATCACTTTGCACGTTGGCATAATTCCAAAAAATATTTAAAACATGCCCCACAAATGATCTAACTGGAGTCTCCTCCCTTGTCGGGCTCAAGGACAAGGGCTTTGTCGTAGGGCAAGCGGTGCTCAAGGCAGAGGCGAGGAAAGTGGCAAAACATGAGAAAGCCTGCCAGGAGAATAAACATGTGTTTGTCCCGTTTGCATTTGATACCTTTGGTGGTCTCGCTCCTGACGCAGTGCAACTCTTGAATCAGGTTCAAAAAGTCGTTAATAGTAATTCTTCGTCGCTAAAGGTTTCAAACTTTGTATTTAGTAGAATTGGTTTTTCTATTCAAAAGGGGGTGGCGGCGCAACTTGTTGCCCGACTACCTGCCATTGCTTTGTAATTGCCCTTTTTCGTGTGAAATGATATCGGACATGATTTCACAAAAAAAAAAAAACAAATGATCACTCTGAAACGGCTTTGAAATGTACGGAAACGACTTAGAAGTGTACGGAAACAACTTAGAAATTTATTGAAACGACTTGAAAGGCATGAAACGGATTAGAAGTGTAAGGAAATGGCTCAGGGTTCAAGTGAAACGGCTCAACTACAGGTGAAACGACTCAACTTCAGTGGAACCGGCTTGACCTTTCAAGCCGGATTGAGATGCTGAAACAGCTTGAGCCGTGTGGAAAGTACTCGGCTGAGAACCTTCAACCGGCTCCAAGGGACAAGTCATCCACTGTACCGGCTCAAGGGATAAGCCAATTGAAACAGCTCGGCTAAGAACTTTCACTATGAATGACGGCGCCTGAAACGGCTCTGAGCCGTTTCATGAGTTGTTGGACACATGGCATACATGGATTGGTGGGTCGTTAAGCCATTTCATTGGTTTGTAACGGCTCGTGGAGTCGTTTCAGATGGTTATTTTTAAAAAATGGACTGGTCAATGGCTATTATCGCTATTTCCCCATTATTGAAATTTATCTCTAGTGAAATTTTGTAATATGTTATAAATTTGTTAAAAAAGATTTGGAACAAAAGAAATACGCAACTCACAAAATTACCCTTGTCTTTCTTGTGCCTATCACAAAATTTATCTCTAGTGAAATTTTGTAATATGTTATAAATTTGTTAAAAAAGATTTGGAACAAAAGAAATACGCAACTCACAAAATTACCCTTGTCTTTCTTGTGCCTATTTTGTCCACTATTTCAACCGTACATTATCTTTGATTCTTCATTCATAATGAGGCAATATTCTTTTTCGTCGTCTACATCATTGATTAACATAGATAAAGTTTAACGCCACTATGGATGTTAAGAAGGAAAGCTAAATTCCCGCGAGGAAGATTATAGGACTTTCAGTTTATATTAAACACTACGTTAGAACCCCGTGTATTACACGGGTTGTATAAATGTAATTTTATATAATAAATAATAGAAACGATATATTTTTAAAAAAACTCATATAATGCTCATGTTGAATAAAATATAATGTCATATGTTAACACATACAATCGTTAAGATTTATCTTTTAAAAATTAACTTTGATGTACTACTTACTTATTATAACATTTTACTTTATATTTTTATTTATTATTAGGTTAAAAACACATGTATTACATAGGGCTGAATCTCCTTTTTATGATACATTCAAATTATAAGATACAATTATTTTAGTTAGTTTTACGCATCTTTATGCTTATTTGTTTATTTAATTCATAAAACTCTCGTCTCAAATTTGTATTTAAGAGAGTTTACGGTACAAAAAGGTGGAGATCGATCCCCACGTGGTTATATATTTCATCATTTTTATGAATTATACTGCAAAATCGGTAATTAAATTCTCTTTGAATGGAGAATAGAATTTTTATATTTAAAAATGGTGTTCTTTCTACATGTTGATGCAAGGTGCGATAAATGATGAATTTAAACCAATTGTAACAGTACGCCTAACATTACAAAGGTGAAACTAAGTTGTTTAGATTTGACATTTGAAAGATTTGTGCGATTATAATGGTGAGTCCAAACCGTTATAGCGATGCATCTAAAAACACTTACAATTTGATAGAAGCACATGCCCGACCTAGAATAATTATTTAATTCTAGTGAAACAAAAGCATAATACAATGTTTAAGTATATATATAAAAGGGGAACATTTGATTCCTAATTTACAATAATTTCAACCACCGAACTCCAAAGTATATGTATCGACTCATAATAAAAATAAACGTTTATCCTTATCTAAATTTTTGTTTAAAAATATGTATAGAAAAACAAATATTTATTCTTATCTAATTTTTTGTTTAAAATTATTATTATTAATATTATTATTTAATATCATCATAATAAAAACAAACGTTTATCCTTATCTAAATTTTTGTTTAAAATTATTTATAGAAAAATAATTTGTTTAAAATTATTATTATTATTATTATTTAATATGAGAGATAAATAGGAAAATAAGGTGAGAAAACACCAGAGAAATGACACGTGTCCAAAAAAGATTTTCATTTATTAGTATAGAAAGATTATCATTATCTAAATTTTTATTTAAAAATATGTATAGAAAAACAAATATTATCCTTATCTAAATTTTTGTTTAAAATTATTTATAAAAAAATATTTTGTTTAAAATTATTATTATTATTATTATTATTATTATTATTTAATATGAGAGATAAATAGGAAAATAAAGTGAGAAAACACCAAAAAATGACACGTGTCCAAAGAAATTTTCATTTATTAGTATAGAAAGATTCTTGTTTTTGAATTGGAAGAGAGGGGATGCTTAAAACAAAGAGGCCTTGGGGTAGAACGTTAAAACTCTAGTCTTCTCGCATTGGTATCAACTCAAGGGGATAGTTAGACCGTGGGGTATGGTGGGGCGTGGGTTGGGGGCATGGTGCGACACGTAGAGTATGGGGCACCCAAGACCAAAAGCCAATTTCAAAGGGGTATGATGGGGCGTGGCTGGGGTGGCGTTGCTAGTGCTTTTGGCCAATAAGGTTTCACCATGTCATGTGGTAGGCCCGCCCCACGCCCGGGCTAAATCCCACGCCAATGGGGACACACCCAAACCCGAGCCCACCCGGGATGATGACTTAAGCGTTTCTCTTCAACCCACGCCTCAACCCCGCCCCATACCCATAGTCTTAGAAGACAAATATATCATCTGCTTGTACTCTGATTGGTCTGTGGTTTTGCTTTGTTACAACAGAATTTAGGACAACGCACAATTCGAGATTAACTTTTGATATTTTTTTTTACTTGGATCAATTCAACAAAATCCTATAAGTTGAACCGTGTAAATGATGAACTTAACATAAACGTAAAAACTGATTATTTATTAGATTTGAATAAATATTATTGATAATAAAAATTTGTATTAAATTAGATTTTAGATTTGATTAAATATTATTAATAATAAGAATTTGTATTAATTTAGATTAAATGTTATTATTTTTAATCAATTAAATGAGAGAATGACAAGTGTCCCAAAATAGGTTTCTTTTATTATATAGTATAGATTCTGATATAATATTATAAAGAGTAAACTGCTAAAATGGTCCCTGAGGTTTGGTTACTTTTATCACTTTAGTCCAAAACTCAAACCTTTTAAGTCTGGGTCCATGTGGTTTCAATTTTGTTGTCATTTTCATCCAAAAGCAAAATCTGGTCAGATTCTTTACTTAACATCCAGTTTTTTTTGTCTTTTTCCTCATTTTGAATGAAGGGCAAAATGGTCTTTTAACGTTTTATTATAACAAATTAAAAAAAATTAAAATTGACTTTATAAATCTATGGAAAAGTAAATTAGTATTCTCTCTCTCCCGTCTTTCTCTCTCTCTCTCTCTCTAACCTACACACTCTCTCTCTATAACCTATAGACCATCACCGCCCGGTTACCACCACCACCCGACCATCACCACCACTCTCTAACCTACATATACACTCTCTCTCTCTCTCTCTCCCTCTCTCTCTAACTTACAGACAACCACCACCTGGTTACTTGCACCACTCGAGCACCACTACCTGGTGCCGCTACCACCCAATTACATCCACCTCCCGAATTGGAAAACCTTACTAAAAACAAATCTTGCAAAACCCCAGTTTTGATTTCAATTCACTATCTCCCCAAAAGGGTTCATCACAAATCTAATTTCCCCAAAACCCAGAAAACCCTAACTCAAAAATCTTGCACCAAAAAGACCGATAAATCAACCAATCATGTCAACTGAAACACTCATCCCATATCCAAAATCGACGCCAGCAAGTCTCATCTGCCCCCATTCACTCATCCCTACTAACCCCTAACTATAAGGGGCTGTTTGGTAGCCTCTGAATGGTCATTAAGAGGCAATCTCTTAATGGAAACATTAAGAATTTTACCAATGAGAAGGTAGAAGAATGTGACATGTGATGATTTACCATTCAGAGGTTACCTCTTAACCATTCAGACTTGAGGTTACCTCTTATTCATTCAGAGGTTTTAAACCATTAAGAGGTAGTATCTGAATGGTCATTAAGAGGCTACCAAACAGCCCCTAAGTATCCATTGTTGTGACTCTATATAAGTCAGGTTATTAAGAGAAGGAAAGAGATGCCGAGAATGGTATTCTGGTTTTGACGACAGTGGTGTTAGATTTTTGAAAGTGGGTGATGGCAGTTCCGGTGTCGGAGGGTCGTGGCTGAATATAAGATCTCAGCTAGTTCCGATGTTGGTAGGTGGTGGCTAGAGGTGGTTGTTGGTGGTTGAGGGTGGTGGCGATTTTTGGAGTGATGGATGATGGGGGCCGGTGATGGTTGGTGGTGGTGCGTGGAGGTGGTTGTTGGAGGCTGTAGAGAGAGGTATCGAGATCCAGATAGAGTGAGAGACTGGAGTTTCTTTATATACACATATTATATTATATCATATATATTATATCATTTTTAAATTTAATTTTGTTAAAATATTTTTTAAATGAATGGGTAAAAAGACGTTAAAAGACTATTTTGCCCTTCATTAAAAGGAAGGAAAAAGACAAAAAAAATTGCATGTTAATTGAAAAATCGGATCGAATTTTGATTTTGGATGAAAATGACAACAAAATTGAAACCACGGGAATCCAGATTTAAAATGTTTGAGTTTTGTACTAATGTGGCAAAAGTGACCAAATCTCAGGGACCATTTTGGCAGTTTACTCTATTATAAATTTTATGAGTGCTAGGAAGGAAAGTTTAATTCGAATGAGTGAGGAAATTCATTCTAACTAGTGCTATTAAATCCGCGCGTTGCGCCGAAAATCCTCGCGTTTCGCCGTCGGTGGGTATTAGTTTGTTTAACTTCGGTACTGACACTTGTTATAGAAACCAATAGAGAAAAAAATTAAAAAAAATCATGATATGACCAAAAATATACCAACACAGCGAGAATTTGATCGGTATTGGTTTGTTTTATTACGCCACCTACACTCGTTACAACAACCCATAGAGGAAAAAAATCTTGATATGACCAAAAAATACCGACACATGATTTACATCGATAAAAAACAAACGCAAGTTATATAAGATATATATATATATATATATATATATATATATATATATATATAACCACTAAATAACACATAAAAAACCTTTAAAACAAAGAACTCGCGTTTTGCCGTGGGTGAGTATTAGTTCGTTTAACTTCGGTACTGACACTTGTCATAGCAACCAATAGAGAAAAAAAATCATGATATGACCAAAAATATACAAACATAGTGAGAATTTGATCGGTATTGGTTTGTTTTGTTACGCCACCTACACTCGTTACAACAACCCATAGAGGAAAAAAATCTTGATATGACCAAAAAATACCGACACGTGATTTACATCGATCAAAAATAAACGCAAATTATATAAGATATATATAAAAAACCATTAGATAACACATAAAAAACCTTTAAAACAAAGAATTACTATTCATTCAAGTTTATCTATTAATAGTATACAATAGTATACAATACAATATATACAATAGTATACAATACAATATACAATACAATAGTATACGATGATCTCAAATTCATCCCATAAATTAATTTTCATTTCAATTCTGTCGGTTTATGATGATGTATACACTGCTGATTAATGAAATCAATAATGTTGAGTGTGACTTTATCAACTTGCACTATTTTGTGATATATTTTTTAATTAAATTGATTTAATTATTGTAACCGTTTGGTAGAGAATGATAGTGAACAATTTACTAAATAATTTACATAAATAAATTGTGAATCTGATTACCAAAAAAAAAAAAAAAACCCTACATTAAATTTAGGAAAAATTACAAGTTTGGTTCTTTATCTTTATACCAATTTTCAGGCGGTGTCCTTTTTAACGAATGTTGACAGACGGTGTCCTTTTTAACGAATGTTGACAGGCGGTGTCCTTTATTAGGTATTGTGTTGCAAGTTTAGTCCTTTACACCCAACTCAGTTAAAAAACCCTGTTAATTGTTGACAGACGGTGTCCTTTACTAGGTATTTTGTTGCAAGTTTAGTCCTTTATCTAGGTGTTCTGTTGCAAGTTTAGTCCTTTATACCCAACAATTAACAGGGTTTTTTAACTGGGTTGGGTGTAAAGGACTAAACTTGCAACAAAATACCTAATAAAGGACACCGCCTGTCAACATTTGTTAAAAAGGACACCGCCTGAAAAATGGTATAAAGATAAAGGACAAAACTTGTAATTTTTCCTTAAATTTAAAATATAAACATATTAAAAAAAGGCATGCTTCAACCCTAAATGGTAGATGAATTCATAACCTATAATGAATTCGTGGTCTCAAACCCCTGTTACAACAAGTTGTTCACACAATTTATGAACCCGACTCCGGTTTTGGACCACTTTTCATAAAAAAAGTCAAATGGATTCGATGTCCATTCAAAAACCATTGGTACTAAGAACAATTTGGGCCGACACAATAAAAACTCGAGGGCTACTATATTTTTGGCTTCGCCACTTGCCACATAGTTCAAATTGTCATCTATTGCTCGAACCATTAGTTTTTTTTTTAAATTAATAAATTGTTTTTTTGGTACCTTATTTTTTAATATCAAAGGCCCGAACATTCAGAATCACCCTCACCCTCGCAAATGATTATCCTTTCTTTCGAAGAACAGAATGTAATGATCCTCCCTGCCCACTACCCCAAGAGGAAACCCACAATTAGAACATCTAGCTTAAGTCAACTAGGAGGCTCAGTGGTCAATTCAAAGT